>NC_088934.1:25600000-25665000 GCF_038396675.1 Hydra vulgaris | reverse complement strand
TCAAGTTACAGAATAAGAAGAAGAGTGTTATCCATCGAGGACAACTTTTATGCTACGATAGGAAAGGAAGGATACAATGATCTTAAAGATGTTGTCAGATACACCATAAAAAGAAAGCTTATGGAGAAGACCAGCATGCCAAACTTTATCAAAAGCTTTTGAAATGTCAAGAGCGATGGCCTTAACCTCTCCACCTTCATCTAATGCACAATAAAACCTGTCAGTTATTACTGTTAGCAAATCAGCTTTAGAACGAGAAGATCGAAATCCATATTGATGGTCAGAAAGTAAGTTATTAGATTCAAGATAAGAAATTAAGTGTTTGTTAATTAAAGATTCAAAAATCTTGCTTATGATAGAAAGAAGACTTATGGGACGGTAGTTAGACAAATCAGATCGCTCTCCAGAATTTTTGAAAATAGGGATAACAGATGCCACTTTCCAGCAGGCTGGAAAACAAGACTCTGATAAGCACTTGTGGAATAGTTTTGAGAGTATAGATGACAGCTCCGGAGAACACTTCTGCAAGACAATAACAGGTATATTGTCCGGGCCACAAGCTGTAGAAGAGTCTTGGCAGGAAATCACTTTAGATACAGATGCTGGAGTGATATGAATGTCAAGCAATGGGTCAACCTGTTTGTTGGCGATATCAGGTAGAACTCAACTAGGGGAATCAAGAGATGATATTGATGAAAAGTTTTTAGCAAACAATTCAGCTTTGTCTTTAGGTGAGGTGACAAAGTCTGAACAATACAAGAGAGGTGGAATTATAGATTGGTTCTTATTATTGATATTATTAAAGATCTCCACTTTTCTCCACTATCAAATAATGAAAGGAAAAATTTATTTTTGTGTCTGCACTTAGAGACTAATTCGCCTCTTTTGTTTAACAGATTTATTCCTTTGTAAAATAATATTTCGAATTTCTCATTTAAACTAAGCCTACAAACTTTTGACATAGGTTTGTATGATTTACAGCGTTTAATAATATTCCATTTGATTGATGTTCTAAAATTATTTTCTTTTAATTTCCATATAATCCAAGCATAAAAAATGTTTAAAAAAATAACCATAAATGAAACATAATCTGGTAATCTTCCATTTAGTAAAAATGTTACAACCAAAATTGGTCAACGCTTTTTAACTCTAGTTGACAAACATTTTCCTAAAAATCACAAACTAAACAAAAAATTTAACAGAAACACAATTAAGATAAGCTACTCCTGTATGCCTAACATCAAATCTATTATCAACTTACACAACAAAAATATTTTATATGGTGATGTAAAATTATCAGAAAAAGCCTGCAATTGCATTAAAAAATTGTCCACTGAACAACAATTGGTTGTCTAACAACATCATTTACCAAGCTACTGTAAGCTCAAATAAACCTCAATACAACAATAAAGTATACATTGGGATAAGCGAAACCTCATTTAAGCTACGTTATGCGAACCATCAAAAATCTTTTAACATAAAAAAATACAAAAACAACACTGAGTTGTCTAAGGAAGTATGGAAATTAAAAGAAAACGATTTTACAACTTCAATCAAATGGAATATTATTATACGATGTAAATCATACAATCCTGCAACAAAAATTTGTAAGCTTTGTTTAAATGAGAAATTCGAAATACTATTTTACAAAGGAAACAATCTGCTAAACAAAAGAGGCAAATTAGTCTCTAAGTGCAGACACAAAAATAAATTTCTCCTTTCATTATTTGATAGCGGAGATTAGTTTTCCATTACGTCTTCTTGTACTATAATGTCAAAACTCATTCTACCATAGTTTGTAATTTTCAAACGTTTTTGATATTTTTGATTTTGTACTTTATGGCTGATGATTGCCAATAGGCATGAAACTTTAAGTTCCATTAAAAATTGTTTTTTTTTTAAATTTAAGTATGTATAAATATATATATATATATATATATATATATATATATATATATATATATATATATATATATATATATATATATATATATATATATATATATTTTTATATATATATACATATATATTTATGTATGTATATATATATATATATATATATATATATATATATATATATATATATATATATATATTTTTATTAATATTATTTTTTCAACATCTTCACTTCCAACTGCTAGCAACCACTATTAGAGTTGGAAGTTTCCGGAAAAGAAAAGATGAAATTTATAGAGCAAGATAAGAATCGACAGATGACTTAAAAGATTGCAAATTATGTGAATCAGGAAAGCAAAATTATATGACGGATGCAAATTCCAAAGAACTGATGTTTGAGGAAAAAAACTGGATGAATAAGAATATTTGGAGCAATTAGGAACAGCTGCAGTAAAAGGATGAGACTTAACTGAATGACAAGTAACACAAGAATGAATTTTAGTAGATGACACAAGAGACTAAAGGGCTATAAATCAGGTAACATCTTTAAGCTTATTGAATTCTTCCTTATCAATCTTAGTATAAAAGTTGTGCTTGATGGACAGCACTACACACAGCACAATGGTCTAGCTCTTTAGAGCAGTGCCTATTATAGTGTTTATAGAAAAGAGAAAGAGAAGCAACATTATAAAGTTGTGACAATGGTTGGAGGTTGGCTGCAAGAGCAGGTCCAACTATGTTTACAATGTGTTTTTGCACCTTTTCTAAAGGAGAAAGGGCATCATTGAAAGATCTGCCCCAGATATGGCAACAGTATTTCATACAAGGGCGGGTTGAGGTTTTTAGAGATAAAGAATAAAATCCAAAGTAAGAAAGTGGCGAGCACGATAAAGAAATGCAACCTTAGCAGATGCTAGTTTTGCAATTGATTTGATATATGGTTTCCAAGAAAGATCGGAAGTAAAAGTTAACCCTAGAAGATGAAGGGTAGATTATTTATCAACCGTTTATTAATATAGGAAGATCTAGATTATTGCGATAACAACTAGCTGAAAAAAAAAAAAGAAAGTTTTATCTGAATTAAAGTTCGCCAGCCACTGAGAGCCCCATACTGTAGCAGAAGTGAGATCCTTTTCAAGCTCAAATGCTCTAAGCAATCAGAGAGTGTTAGCTTTTTATCAAGACAAGAATGAATGATAGTATCATCAGCAAACAATGCCACCTTTGATATGAGAATATATCTGGAAGATCAGTAATTTAAATTAAAAAGAGAATAGGACCAAGTATAGAACCTTGATATAGAATTTGTCTATATTGAGTATAGAACTAATCTCGGTACTTGGAATCCCCAAGTGCCGAGACGAGTTGTGTTCATATTTAAGGAAATGTTTAAAAAAAGCATTTGGGCTTAATAAATTAATATATTTTATATATTAATTAAGAATAAATATAATAATATAATTATTAAGAATAAAATATTTTGAATAAAACTAAATAATAAATGCATATCAATAAAATTAAAATTGTTGTTTTAGTCAACTCTCCATTTGTTTTTGGTTTCCGAGTCTGTATAATGTTAGCCGTAATCTGCAGACTTTTCCAAGATATTTTATTATTTTTTTGCCACAATCTCCAAATCATGTTAATTGTATAACTTTTTACTAAATCCAACAAAAAATGTATGATATAATTGAAAGAAAGTATTATATATGGTTTTGATATTTGAGTAGCGCAACTTGTTTTTAACAATTGTAAGTATAAATCTTTATCAAGATTTTTATTTAAAAATATGTAAGAATATTTTATATCGAATTTGTTTTTAATGTTAAAACTGTTCATTGCAAAACTTGCATTTATTTATTACACCTCTGGTAGTTTTTGATTGAATGAATGTTAAGAGACTTAATATGGCACGCTTTAAAAATACAACATGAATAAGAAATGCCAAATGCACAACGTTTTATAAAAGCACGCTACGATGATTTGAAAATTTGTCTGTCTGACAAGAATTGTTGCCAAAATATGAAAATTTTGCGTTAATCAATAGTAAGCCATCTGGACATCTTTTGCAAGGTATAAATTGTATAAAAAAGGGCACAAAAAATATGTACTTCATTTTTTTATTGAATTGTAAATTTTTAATCAAACTTTTAAATGACAATTTGCGCTGTTATTGGATGGGGTAGTAATCCAAACAAAAGTGAAAAGGTTTGGTAAGCGGAAAGTTTTAGTTGAAAGTTTGAAACCTACCCTTCCTATGTATCAAATTTACTGCGGGCTTGAACCGTCCGAATTAAACATAAGTTAATTTTAAACAGTATAAACAAAATCTAGAACAAGCAATCTCAATAAACTGTTTAAATTAAAATAAATATAAACTAAATAGCGTCACTAAACCGTACAACCTAAATAAAATATAAATTTAATATATAACAAATATTTGCAGTAAAACGTACTGATTACTAAGAGGAAATTAAATATAAACAAGATACTAAAAGAATAATTTTACTAAATCGTATAAATTAATTTAAAGTATAAACTGAATAAAAAATGATTGACTTGAATAAATTATATAAACTGAACTAAGTAGAAACTAAATGTAAAACAAATAATAATCGTATAAATCAAACTAAGTTAAAGTTAAAACAAATATGTGTACTAAAATATACAAATGTTAGTTAAATATAAATATAAAATGAAAAATCGCATTAACTCTTTCGCTACCAGCTGTTTAACAAAAATCTTTTTTTCTCTGCCCGAAAATCATCACAAAAAATGTATAATTTTGTCATGATTTCGGCTGGCTTCTAAAACAAAGGAATAATAAAGCAAAAAAAAAATTAGTAATAAGACGAATATACTGTTCCCACCTTCTTATCTTAATTACCTGACACTAAACATCTGTTCAAAATAGTATAACTAGTACACTAATACTTAATCTAATATAATCAATCACTACTTTTTTTTACTTGTTTATGGCTAAATATGTTCCACTAGTGACTAGACTTACTTTTTCTAGTTGCAAACTTTATATAGAGATAACAATTCGTCAAATTTCCTTAATATATACAGTCGTTGATCCAAATTAACTATTATTTAAAACATCATTTTAATAGGAAAAAACATAGCATTACGAACAACTTACATGAATGTAGAAAAAAAATCTGATTGCTTAAAAAAATATTATAAGAATCAGAATGTATAATGAAGGCAACTTTTTATGTAGGAGGTCACCATAAAAATTTTATTTAACATTTTATCTTAATTTTATTTAGCTTTTAAAGCTAAATAAAGTTAAGCGCATTAGTCAAATTAAATATAAAATATTATAATAAGGAAATATAACCTTCTATAATGGTACAAAAATCATTTAAGAAATAACGTCTATTTAAAAAAATCTAAGAAATAGAAAAAATGCTTATATCTTAAAAATAAACAAAAAAAACCTGATATCCTAGGAGAAAAAAAATTATGACGTCATACCAAAACTGTTATGAATTAAACACGTATGAAATAAATTATCAAGTCTGCAGATTGGGGTTTACATTAAACAGACTCAGGGAACCAAAAAAAAATGGAGACAGCAAGCCTCAACTAAAACATGAATTTTAAAATTAATGGTGTGTATTTATTATTTAGTTTTAATCAAAAAAATTAAGCCCAAACGTTTTTTTTAAACATTTTCTTTAATGTAAAAACAACTTGACTCTGCACTTGGGGATCCCTTTAAAGATTCTCCAATAGTCACAAAAGCCTAATTTTTGAGATGAAATACAAGATTTCTTATTTCCGAATTCCATGCCAGCCTGAATCCAAAAAGTTAAGTAAGAAGCACATTTGTCAGAAAGCAGTAGAAAGATTTCAAACTAAGGGCCATCAGGATGAAAATCATGGAAAGAATTCCAGTCAGCTTTAAAAAAGTTGTAAGAGGTACCATGACATGGGGATTCTGATGATGAAGAGGAATGAGATAATAGTTTTAGCGAGATCAAACCGTGATCAGAAGCAACTAATGGTGAATGTGGAGAAACTGAGCACTGACTAGGATCAGAAACTAGACACAAGTAGAGTAGAGAAGGTAAGAGATTTGAATTGTCTGGAAAGCAAGTTGGAAAGTTGTGTATTTGAGTTAGAGATTAAGAAAGGCAAAAGTTGTGGGCCATAAATGCCTGTAGAGTTACTGACACTAGAGCCAAGCCATTCAGTGTGATGAGCATTAAAGTCATCAACAACAATGATATTGGCTGATAGATAAAGAAAGAGAGCTTGGTCAATTTTGATCAGAAATATTATAGAAAAGAGTGCAGTCTTGAGATGAAGCAGAGCGATTTAAAATAAAGAGAAAGGCATTAAAATGAAATGGTGCTAAACGAAAGCACATAAAAGAATAGTCTGTCAATTCAAACCTTTCAAAAAGTTCAAAAGTTTCTTGACAAATAAATGAGTTCTCACTATTGTAAATGCCTAGGCCAAGCAAGTGACTATTAGAGTCTTTACGAATCATAACCATCAACACTAAGATCACAAGATGAGTTCAAATTAGATTCACAAAGAGCAAGTAGGTCTGATGAACTTTGCTCAAAAGTTCACCAGACCTACTTGCTCTTTTTTAGACTCAAAAGAAGAAAAGTTACTTCGAAGACCATGAATATTAGTGAATGATGGATTTTAAGAACTTAGCGATAACAATGCTTTTCTTAGTTTTATAGTTTTTAGTACAATTTTTGTTATTTTAAAATTTCAACTCAGTACTCTATTTAATAGTCCAAGCAATTGCCTTAATACTATTATTTAACCCTAAGCCATAACAAAGGGCTCCAAATGTGGCCTCAACAAAATGCACACCAAAAGTACAAACAAGGACACCATCCATACACAACATGCCACTGTTAGTAATCTGATATTTTACAGCTATTGATGGAATCAGCCTCTGATAAAATAATAGATGAAGAAGGGGTGTGAGGCTGTTCAACAGATAGAATATGTTTACCCAAGAAGTATAAAAAATAAAGATAAAAAAATTTATTGATAAATTTCCTGACCAAACTAAAACCTTCAGTCTATGTAGTAGCACTCCTCGCATGTTCTACCTCATTTTCAGTCAATGTTGCAGCACTCCTAGTATGTCCTACCTTAGTCAGTCAGTCATTGTAGCACACTATTCCCATATTCCACCTATTTGTCAGTCAATGTAGCAAATTCCTCACATGTTGTACCTATTTATCAGTCAATGTAGGAGCTCTACCTATTTGTCAGTTGATGTATGTAAACAGTAAAAAGTAATAAAAACATTCAAAATGTTTTTATTTTTTAAAATAGGTTAAAAGACATTCCAGTCTTTTAAGTTGCATTTTTGAAGTTTTTTAAAAAACAATAAAATATAATTTTATTACGCTAATTTTAAATACGTTTCCGCAACTAAATTTAACATAAAGTATACTTGATTTTAATTTCAATTTTTTTTTAACTTTAACACTTTTAAGTTAAAAGAGTTATATATATATATATATATATATATATATATATATATATATATATATATATATATATATATATATATATATATATATATATAAATATAATATATAAATATAATATATATATATATATAATTTTATCTATATATATATTATATATATATTATATATATGTGTGTGTGTGTATATATATATATATATATATATATATATATATATATATATATATATATATATATATATATATATATATATATATATATATATATATTATAGCAAGTATATGTTATAGAAGACATAATCAGCAATTGTATATCTATATGATATACATTTGCTGACTTTTTTTCTGATTTAAATCCATATGAATTTTTGGAAAAAGAAGAAAAAAACAATTGCTGCTCATAGTCAATGGAACTTTCTTCACTAACATTCAATACCAAGTCATGCTCTACATAGATAATCAGTCAATGTATTTACGAAAGCCCTCACAGCTATCTTTTTCAGAATAACATCATATTGTTCAGCTAAAATAGCAATATTATATACATATACATATATACAGCTATAAATGAATATATAGATAACATGTTTGACGTCACACTCAAATAGGATGCTGCCGGGAGCATGAGCACATACATTGACAATTTTATAGACTTCTGCGACAAAGGAGTGCAACTAAATTGACTCAGAATTTGGGATGGGGTAGCAATCTTTTCTTCCATTATTTTTTATTGTTTTCTTTTTTTTCTGTAAAAATCGTATGCTATAATGATAAGCATAATTAATATGTCATTGCTAATCTATATAGCGTTATAGTTTTATTTATATATAAATAATATATTTATATATATTTAAATATATATATATATTTATATGTATATATATATATATATATATATATATATATATATATATATATATATATATATATATATATATATACCAATTCTTCTAACAAAATTATTTTTAAACAATCCATTCCTCCTTATCAAGATGCATTGTTTAAATCAGGTTTTATCAGCAAATTCGCCTACCATTCATATAAAAAACCGATCTCATTCAAAATCACAAGCGAAACATAATCTGGCACAACCCACCTTTCAGTACCAATGTTGCAACAAAAATAGGCAGTTGTTTTTTAAACATGGTAGACCTGCACTTTTTAGTTGGTCACAAACTTCGTAAGATATTTAATTGAAATACCATCAAAATAAGCTACTCATGTATGTCTAACATCAAGTCCATCATAAATTCGCACAATCACAGGATATTGTATTGCCAAGGTAAAGATGAGGGAAAAACATGCATCTGTGTCAACAAATCCATCTGTCCCATGAACAATCAGATGTTGAAGAACATCGTTTATCAAGCCACCGTGTCGTCAAATAAACCTGACCACAAAGAAAAAGTATATTTTGGCTTATGTAAAACTCCATTCAAATTTCGGTATACTGATCACCTAAAATCTTTTAACATTAATAAATATAAAAATGATACCGGTTGGCTCAAGAAATTTGGGGCATAAAAGACAAAATGTTTACACCCTTAATTAAGTGGAAAATTGTAAAACGTTGCAATCCTTATAACACTTCGTCAAAAATTTGTAATCTTTGCTTATACAAAAAATTTCTTATTTTAACATATAAAGGTGATAACTTATTAAATAAACAAAATGAGTTGATTTCAAAATGCAGGCACAAGAATAAATTCCTCTTATCTTTTTTTAACACCGGTGATTAGCTAATATTTTTTTTTTCTTTGGTTGCCATCAAGTATGTCATAGCGACAAAAAGATCCCACAACTTGTTTTTGAATTTGTATTCAATGGCTGATGATTGCTGTATAGGCATGAAACTTAAAGTACCTAAGAAAAAGTTGTTTTTTTTTTCGTTAATATATATGTGTTTATATATATATATATATATATATATATATATATATATATATATATATATATATATATATATATATATATATATATATATATATATATATATATATATATATATATATATATATATATAGATATATATATAGATATATATATAAAATTTATATATATATATAATTTATATAAATATATATATATATATATATATATATATATATATATATATATATATATATATATATTCATATATATCTATATCTACATTTTTTTGAATAAAACATTTTTTTAGAGGTGCCTTAAGACCCTTAAAAATTTGACAGGTCCCTAATATTTTGAAAAAATTTTTTTTCTAAAGTATGTCAACCTAGTACTCAAAAGAAGAATATTTACTATATAAAAACTTCAAAAATAATAATCAGTTGACATTAAAAACATACTTAAAAAAATTATTTTAAAAAAACTTAAAAATATTGACTTTTTATATTTTCATCTTAAAAACAATAGTTTTTAGGTGATTATATTTGAAAAAAGTATTTTTTTCAGATATAATCGCCTAAAAGCTCATCCAAGCTAGTATATATATTCTTTATAGCTTTTAAGATTGATAAAAGGCTACTTAAGAGAGTTCAATGATGATAGTCACGTTTTATTTTTTAGGTGATGAAGAAGAATACCAATTGATATCATGGTCAAAAGATGAGACATTAAAAATCTGGCGAATTGAGAAAAAAACAATACAAGTATAACTAATGTGTTACTGTTTAATTGTGATTCTGTATGTATTTGTTTATTTTTATGTGAATTTAAATCTTATAATTTCAAATATATGTTCTTTTAAGGCCATTTGGCAACTCTAAAAATATTTCTAAATTGCTAACTTCTTTAATTTAGTGTTAATTTACTATATAGAGCACATATATTGGTTGTGAGAATGCATTCTTTTAAAAACATTGTTTTAAGCACCATCCTTGTTTTTTTTATTTTTGTTTAATCGACTGATTTGTTTTGGGATTTGTTTTGTGGAGTGTAAATTCATTAACTGACTTAAATAGGTACAACATGCAGGGAGTGTACATTCATTGACTGACTTAAATAGGTAGAGCAAACAAGGAGTAATGCTACATTGATTGTGGTTTTTTTCGTTTGGTCAGGCAATCTATCAATTTCAAGAAAAATCTTTTTTAAGTTTTTAAACTATTTCTGGTCTTCTATATTTACCTTTTTGAAAAAGGTTTAATGATGACATGTTATGGGAAAAATGAAAGACAACCAAGCAATCCTATGTTTCAATCTCATATCTTGTTGTAGGTGAATATATATATATATATATATATATATATATATATATATATATATATATATATATATATAGGGTGTTTTTTTTAGAGGTATAGAACTTTAAGTTGGCATTACTGTTCAAGATGGCGACCGATTTAACAGGTGACAAGTGATTTATTCTCAGTTTGGTTTGGCAATTCATCATAAATAGACTCACGCCTGAACAACGCTTGCAAATAGTTCAATTTTATTTCGAAAATAATGGTTCTGTGCGGAATACGTATCGCGCTCTATGTCCATTTTATCCTCGACAAAATTATCCATCAGAGCAGTTAATTCGATTAACCATGGAACGTTTTCGCACCACGTTTACTCTTATTGATAACTCGCATCCCCAGAGACGCCGTACGGTGGGTACAGAAGAAGCTATTGCTACTGTAGAGCGTAGCATTGCGGAAGACCCGAATGAGCCCGAATATCCGCCATCGAGCACAGGAATTGGATCTGTGTCCATCCACTGTATGGAAGATTTTGCGGAAGGATCTTGGTATGCGTGCTTACAAAATCCAACTCGTGCAAGAATTGAAGCCAAACAATCATCAAGCAAGGCGTAGATTCGTCGATTGGGCCCAAAACGAGATTGTCGTTGTTCCCGATTTTCATAAGCGAATTTTTTTTAGCGATGAAGCGCACTTCTGGTTGAATGGTTATGTCAACAAACAAAACTGCCGCATTTGGAGTGAAGATAATCCTCAAGTGTATGTCAAAACACCGTTACATCCAGAAAAAATGACTGTTTGGTGCGCTTTATGGGCTGGTGGAATCATTGGTCCGTACTTCTTCAAAAATGATGATGGCCAGAACGTTACAGTCAATGGTGATAGGTATAAAGCCATGATTACAAACTTTTTCATTCCTGAATTGAACAACCATGATGTCCAGGAGCTGTGGTTTCAACAAGACGGCGCAACATGTCACACAGCTCGTGCCACAATCGATTTATTGAAAGACACGTTTGGTGACCGCCTAATTTCATGTTTTGGACCTGTGAATTAACCTCCAAGATCTTGTGATTTAACACCGCTAGACTACTTTCTGTGGGGCTATGTAAAGTCATTGGTCTATGCGGATAAGCCACAAACGCTTGACCATTTGGAAGACAACATTCTCTGTGTTATTGCCGATATACGGCCACAAATGTTGGAAAAAGTCATTGAAAATTGGACGTCCAGAGTGGACTACATCTGAGCCAGCCGTGGCGGTCATATGCCAGAAATTATATTTAAAATGTAATGCCACAAGATTATCTTTCTAATAAAAAAAAATTCTTGTCAATCGAATAATCCATCGTTGTTTTATTGCAATTTAAAGTTCTATACCTCTAAAAAAAACACCCTTTATATATATATATATATATATATATATATATATATATATATATATATATATATATATATATATATATATATATATATATATATATATATATATATAAATAAATATAAAGTGTAAAACAACAGCTGCGTACAAACTAAATTTTTTTTCATAATATTTCGACCTATTTTTGTACTGAATCTTGGACCAAACTTTGCTCCACCGTTTAAAAAGTTATCTTGTATATAAATTTTAACACCAATTGAATTTTTTGTTTTCACCTTTTGAAAAAAATAATAAAAATCTGATGCAGAAAAGATTTGACAAAACGTGAGTAAAATTCTTATTAAAATTTAAATCCGATAATTTAACAAAAGACCAAAGATTAACTTTAAATAATTTGAAGAAAAAAATGAATGGTTTACCAATTTATCCATTTGAAAAAGGAACAGGATTTGTACTAATAAATGAAGATGACAAATTTTATAAATTAGAAGAGGAAATCAAACATTCAGTAACTATCAACAATGACCCTACTCAAACCCTTATGACTAAATTCCAGAAACTATTATGCAAATTACGAAAACAAAAAAAGTTAGATAACAAGACTTATTTTCGAATATACTCTTCTGTTCCTCCACGTCCCTCCACATTTTTATGGAATCATAAAAGCTCACAAACCAGAAAAGAATTATCCCATGCGGCCATTCATTTCTACCATAGGTACCCCACCATATGGATCATCAGAGTATCTTGTAAAAATTATACAACCAACCTTAAACAAAAACAAAACAATTTATTAAACTCCTCCTCGTTCATCAACAAAGCGAAATCTTGGTTAATTGATCCTAGTGAAATTCAAGTCTCTTTTGATGTTGTAGCGTTTTCCATTTCAAACAATAAAAAAGAATTAAACTTCTTGGGTATAACTAATATATGTTAATATATGACCAACACCAATAACTGTGACCAACACTAAAAACTGTAACCAACAATAATAAGTCATGATATAACTTCAAAATCTATCAAAAGTTGGCTATCACTAATATACAAATAAAACCCACACATCAAACGTTAATCTAATTATATTGTTATGGGTGTTTTTAAAGGTTTTGTATAGTAAAGTATCTTAATGATGACATACAGTTTTTAGTAAACATGTTTGCATGTTTACTAAAAACTGTATGTCATCATTAAGATGGACAAAATGGAAACGCTAGATTAAAGCTTGAAACACCTGCCAAGAACAACATTCAGAAAAGAAACAACCTTTCTAAATTAAATTATAATAAAACAGAAACAATTAAATATACAGTTAAGCTTTCATGGCTCCCAAGAATAGGTCCTAAACTTCGAAAAGAATTTAAACCTTACGAAGTCAGAATAATTTTTACTTCACCACCCACTTTAAAAAACATCTTATACAACAACAAGTCAAAGTTAATTCCCAATAGCAATTCCGGTGTCTACAAACTCACATGCTCTTGTGACAGTTTATACATTGGCGAAACAAAAAAGAAAATTTTAACAAGATGCATTGAACATCAAAAAACTATTTAAAATTAAAGGGATGCATCTGAGACAACTGAGCATGAAAGAGAATGTAATGGTAT
The DNA here is from genome assembly GCF_038396675.1 of Hydra vulgaris. Taxonomy (NCBI): domain Eukaryota; kingdom Metazoa; phylum Cnidaria; class Hydrozoa; order Anthoathecata; family Hydridae; genus Hydra; species Hydra vulgaris. The sequence goes on along the minus strand of NC_088934.1, from coordinate 25,651,471 downwards.
GTTTGATTGGTCACATCCGAAAACTCTAGTAATAAAGTCGGAGTACAATGAACATAAAGAATCACTTGTAATTAACTACGCCTTAACATACCAGGAAATAAAACACGCTCCTATACTTCTCAACCGTGACAATTGAGTTAAAATTGTTACAATCAGTTGGAGACCTCTGTTTAAAAAAACTATTCAAAATAATGGAATATATACATTTATGACAGTGGAGATCTTAATATTATCAAAAAAAAAATTAAACAAAAGTATTTCAACCTGGACTTTAAAAGAAGCAAAACTTTATACAAATTTTCAAAAGTAATATAAACTCTTAAACTGTTAAACTCTTGTAGTTTGAACTCCTTTTATGGAAACACCTACACACATAAAATAAATATATTAAAAACCATAAAAAAAAATTTATTTATCCAAAGTATCAAGATATTTATTTACTTAACACAACAAGATATTACTTTATTAACACAAAAATTACTTTACTGCTGCTTATATTTTACTGCTGCTTATATTTTACTACTGCTTATATTTTATATTTCTATAAAAGAGGCTTAAACTTTATTTAAATGTTAAACAGTTTGTAAAATATATATATATATATATATATATATATATATATATATATATATATATATATATATATATATATATATATATATTAGTAAATATAAATTAATTTAGTAATATATTAGTAATATATAAATTAATTAAGTAATATATTAGTAAATATAAATATAATTATTAGTAAATATAAATATAAATTAGTAAACAATACTTATCTAATTTTTTTCTTCAACTATAAGTTTCACCATTGCTGGATCATCAGGAAGAGTTCAGAAACATCTGGATCATTAGGAAGAGTTCAGGAACTCTTCCTGATGATCCAGCAATGGTGAAACTTAAAGTTGAAGAAAAAAGTTAGATAAGTGTTTTTTACTAATTTATATATATATATATATATATATATATATATATATTATATATATATATATATATATATATATATATATATATATATATATATATATTACATTAAAAATGTAATCTATTTCAAATCTGCAATATATATATATATATATATATATATATATATATATATATATATATATATATATATATATATATATATATATATATATATATATATATATATATATATATATATATATATATATATATATAACATTAAAAATGTAATCTATTTCAAATCTGCAATCATTACTACTTCAGATTGCACAACTCAAGGTTGATTTAATTAATTCCATTCCTGAGATTTTAGACTTATTAATAAAAAGGTTAAGGTTGCCTATCTGTCTAAGTTAACAATATCGTGAATGCATTTGTTAAACTCTTAAACAACTTGTAAAGAATCTCAGTGTATTATAATATCAAGCATAAACTTGATTTTTGCTCATTATTGCATAGCGATATTTTCGATATATTATAATCTGCATAGTTATACAATTGTATAAGATTGCCTTTGTTTATTGTCTTCAAGAGTTGTTGGCTTTCTCATTTTGCACTGTGATTTTTATCTTGTAGTTTTTATATTTATAGCTTGAGCAACTATTATGATGATATATACTGTGAAGCAACTATATTGAGCTACTATTATGATGATATATACTGTGAAGTCTTTTTCAAATGATGGTGTCTTTTGATATAAACATGTGCTTGAGTATACCTATTTAATGATTTGAGTTCCAATATCTCTTTTAGAATTTTAGTCAAAAACAAATTTTACTGATTGTGCTAGTGAGTAGTCACACTTCATTCTAGAGTTGACATGTTAAAGTTAACATGCATGACTTTATAACTTTTTAGATTTAGTTTTTTAAATAGGTTTGCATCTATTTAAAAATCATTTCCAGGTTTATAAAGTTATTATTATTGTTAGTATTGGTTTTGTGATGTTAGTTTTAATAATTAGCGAATTTGTTATTGTTACATAACGACAAAAAATTACAAATAAATAAATTCTGTTTACAAAGCAGAAAATGTTTGTTTACATTTTTGTTTATTTGGTTTTATTATTTTATTATTTTATTTTTTTTTGTTTAATTATTTGTACACATACCAACTTACTTAAAAAGGGAGAACATGCAGGTTATGCAACTTACTTAAGTAGGGAGTACATACATTGACAGACTTAAAGAGAGTAAACATAAAAGTTTCATGTTGGAACCATGCTTAATTTTATTATGGATATTATTACTAATATTGTTATTATTATTATTTTTAATATTATATTATTATTGTTAGTAATATTACTATTATTACCAATAATAATATAACAAATGTTTTATGGCTATTATTTATTTTTGCAATATTCTTAGGCTATAACCGGAAAATACAACAAGTCTTCAAAACCTTCATTTTTAAATGAATCACCTGTCAGTATTGCTTCTTCATCTTATGATACCCCAGAAAAATATGCATTTACTTCAAACAATTCGATTCCAACAATTAACGAATTGCATTTCCAGAAAGAAAAGTTAGATCGACCAGATAAATTAGATATTTTAATTCAACACGATGCACTTGGTCAACATGATGCAGTTGGTCAACATGATGCAGTTGGTCACCATGTAGAGAAGAGTAGTCTTGATATTGTTACTGAAAAATTTAAAAAAAGTAGTTATTTAGACTTTTTAGTTGATACACAGTTTTTAGTTAATAATAAAATAACTATAAATTTTTGTTAATAATAAATTAAATAACTATAAATTTTTAATTAATAATAAGTTGAAATAACTATAAATTTTTAATTAATAATAAATTGAAGTAGCTATAAATTTTTAATTAATAATAAAATGAAATAACTATAAATTTTTAGTTAATAATGAATTAAAATAACTATAAATTTTAGTTAATAATAAAATGAAATATTTATAAATTTTTAGTTAATAATAAAATGAAATATTTATAAATTTTTAGTTAATAATAAAATGAAATAACTATAATTTTTTATTAATAATAAAATAACTATAAATTTTTAGTTAATAATAAAATGAAATAACTATAAATTTTTAGGTAATAATAAAATAACTATAATTTTTTAATTAATAATAAAATGAAATAACTATAAATTTTTAGTTAATAATAAAATAAAATAACTAAAAATTTTTAGTTAATAATAAAATGACTAGAGTAAAACCAGGTCAAACCGCACGAGTCAAACCGCACACCATATCATTCCACACTCCTATAGAAATTATTAAATAAGAATATATTTAAATACAGAATTATCTCTTCTATTCGAATTGATAAAACTATATGCCAATTCAAATCCATTTTTTTTTTTTTTATACAACTTTAATAGGGAGTCAAAGTTTATATTTTTTATCGTTGCAAACAAAATAGCACTTAAACCGAAACTGATATAAAAATAATTTTAGCACTATTTTGTTGGAAATTTAATTTCCATTCTGATAAAATAGCGCTTGAAACGAAACTGATATAAAAGTAATTTTAGCACTATTTTGTTGGAAATTTAATTTCTATTCTGATAGTGCTAAAATTATTCCATTCTGATAGTGCTAAAATTGTACCAGTTTCATCCACAGTTATTTCATCAGCTTTGTCCCCACAAAACATTATTTCTAATTCTAGTTTAAATAAAACAACTGATGGTATTGAAACAATAAAAATACAAACATCAGTACCGTGATATCTATAAGTAATGATCCTGGTAAATGGAATATTGATGAATCCTTGATTGGTTTGTTGTAAAGTTTGTTTTCAAATCCAATAAGAATGTAGATTTCAATACATCGAAAAAACTATTTGGTGAAAAATATCCTTGTTTGAATGTGCAAAATTTTTTTTTGAAAAAATAAAAAATGGAGAAACTCATAAAAGAGATTATTTATCATATTCAGAGTCTGATAAGGCTCTATATTGCATTCCTTGTTATTTTTTTAAAGATAATAGTTCTTTTGCTAAAAAGGGTGGATCTTGAGATTGGGAAAATATTTCACAGTTATTAGAATCCCATGAAAATTCCTTTACACATTGTTGTTGTGCTATGATTATGATTGAAAGAAGTAACATGAATGGAAGTGTGTAAACTTTTTTGCCCAAAAGTTTTAAAAATGAAACAGATTATTGAAGAAATGCTTTAAAATTTATCAAAATCACAATGGAAATAATGTCAGTAGAAATGATTGCAGAATTCCTTTTTGAAAGCGCACACAATAAAGTATGGAAACAGTGGTTCTGGAAAAACTTCATTTGTGTCAAAAACAATATGTGATGAATTTATTAATATAATTGGAATAAACGTGAGAAACAAAATAATCAGTAATATAAAAAAAGCAAAATATTTCTCTGTAATTGTTGATTCAACACCTCACACTGACCAATTATCATTGATAATTTGATATGTTGATATTGAAAACGGCAAAACACTGGAACGATTTTTAAGTTTTTTTGACAATGTTGGTCATAAAGCAGACAAAATGTTTGAAGTGATAAGTATCGCAAACCAGTTTAATTTTTTATTCATATAAAAATATAACAAAGTGTTTCAAAACTTGGAAATCATCTTCAGAATTTATCTGTCACTAGCAGTAACAAATTGTTCTGCTGAAAGATCGTTTTCTTGTTTCACAAACGAAAGAAATCAAATTAAATTAAATTTTTTGATTATGCATATCAAACATGGTATTTTTAAAAAAATTGAGTTTGAAGACAATTAATAAATTTACAAATCAAAAAGTTAGAAAGAAAATATAGAAAAAATCATTAAATAATAAAAAAAATAAATATAGAAAAAATTCATTAAATAATAAAAAAAATAAATATAGAAAAAATTATTAAATAATAAAAAAAATAAATATAGAAAAAATTATTAAATAATAAAAAAAATAAATATAGAAAAAATTATTAAATAATAAAAAAAATAAATATAGAAAAAATTATTAAATAATAAAAAAAATAAATATAGAAAAAATTCATTAAATAATACAACGTGCTTTTTATTTCAATTCAAACTACAGATTCTTATAAAGTGAGAGGAGGAGGGGAGGCACATTCTTAAATCTGCCGCTGTCTAATAGTATAATTTTTATGCAGCCAAAACAAAAAGTTAAAAAAAAAATCAAAAAAAAAAAAAATTCTTTTTTTTTTGATAAAACCGCACACTCAATTAATTACTTAGTTTAGCTTTTAGCAAGTGACTAAGCACCTATCTTTATCTAATTAACTTAGTGTTATTTTCAGTATAATTAAAAATGAATTGTAATATTATTTGTCAATAAAATCATCACTTACTCATTAAAAACCAATTATTATGTTATTTCTCAATATAATCATCATTTACTCAGTTCAATTTAACTCACTTTAAAAAATCAACTAAAAAAACAAAAGTATACAAGGAAGATTATATACTAGCCGCATTAACTGGTATGAAAAAAAATAAAATATCACTAAGAAAAGCTGCATTCAAACAGGACGTTCCAGTCTCAACACTCAAAGATTGCAAAAATAACAATTACAAAGACTTCCATGGCTCAAGTACAACAACTCTCAAATGAAACAGAAAGAATGGTAATGCACGCATTCCAATCACTTGGTGACTGGGTTTATGGTTTAACCCAATATGTCGAATTTTTATGTGGCTACCTTAAACACCAAGATCAATTGCATTTATTCAAAAATGGCAAGCCTGGCAAAGACTGGTTTTATGACTTTATGAAGGGATGATCAAAAGAAATTTAAACTAAAAAGCGGACAGCTTAGCATCTAAAAGAGCGGCTTCTTGTACGCCAGAAATAATTGATCTTTATTTGAATATGTTGCCAAGCAATATCAACAGACTGGTATAACTACTGGTATAACTACTGGGTCGCATATTTGTGATAAAAGAGGTTTTTTGGGTAATCAAGGCAAAGCAACCATAGTGTGTTGAAAAAGGACAAGACATGCATTTAAACTTACTGGTAACAATGAAAAAATTCATTATACTGTGAACAATTGCTGCAATGCTGATGGGCATTTTGCACCACCAAAAGAAACTTTTGTCCTGACTGGGCAAGAGGTGGTCTTTTGTTCTGACTGGGCAATTGGCACCAAATATTCAATTTCAAAATCAGGTTGGATGGACGATACTTTTATTGAATGGCTAAAAGAAGTATTTACACCCGAAACTGAGCAAATTGGTGGTATTCATATTTTAGTATTAGATAGGCATACAACTCACATAGAGGTGTCTATTGTCATGTCAAACAGGCGAAGAAAGAAATTATTACCTAGTATTACAAAGACTCAAAATGTAAGAATTTAGATAAACAAAATTTCCTACCATTGCTCAAACTGCTGTACAAGAGTGGTAAATGTTTTACACGCTTGCATACAATCCCTTGTTTCCAGTACACTTGCTTATTTCCACTTAATAAAAACAACATAAATCATAAGGCATTAGCAATCACACAAACGTTTAACCCATCATCATCAACTTTAGCAGCCTCCACAGCACCTACACCATCTTGCTCAGAAACGGCTTCATCATCTTCAACAGCCGCCGCTACACACCGATTACCACCTTTCTTAACTATGTCAGCTTCAAGTTTTGATAGGTATCAAGCATGTGTTGAGCATTTGAAAAACAGTATCGAGATGAAGTTGAAGCAACTTTTTCAAGTCAGAAATCAATTGCATGTTAAGAAATCGAAGCAGTGCAACATGTCAAAACTTGGCAGAAAATGTATTACCAAAGAAAATGTGATCAAGTTCCTTAAACAAAAAGATGAAGAAAAAGCAACAAAGGAAGCAGTGAAAGTTGCTAAACTTAATGCAAAGCGTAGACTTTATGCCAAGTACTCAAATACCTGAGCATAACAATTCTGAGCAACCACAGCAAAATAACAATTAAGAACAATTACCAGCAGCCAAACAATTAAAAGTTGCAATGTCTAAAAAGTGTAGAGTACAATTACACACAGAAATGTTGCAATGTGAGAATTCGATGTATCAGGAACATTTGTGCAAAGAAACATGTTTCTTTGCACAAGTGTTTCTGACAACCAAAAAAATATGAGTTTTTTTGTTGTTGCAAAAAATATACAAATTTCAATATAGTTTCATAAATATAAATTATGTTAAGAATAATAATAAAAAAAGTTAAAATTTATAAAAATTTAATGTTTTCTTAAGTATGCATCTTGCCTAAATCCGCACAATTTTTTCTTTACATTTAATATTTTCAATAATTTTATTACTTTTTAATTTAAAATATAAATTTATATTTGATTTAAAATATAAATATGTATTTTTATTATTTTATGTAGTTTTTTCTTACCTATATTTTTATTACAGTTAAGTTAAACCCAAGCATTAACTTTAATTTTAACAAACTTAAATATATTTTCTAAATTAAAATTAAATTATATATTTTTTAAATCTAAATTAGATTATATATTTTTTTTATCAGAATAAAATTATATATTTTTATTAAATTAGTATTTAATTAAATCTTTTTTATCAGAATTAAGTTATATTATTATGATCTTTGCTTCAAGCCTAAAGTATTAGTGTTTTCCAAGCAAAAAAAACAATCATTACAATAAAATAAAAATAAATTGAAATTATTCCATACAAAGAAGTTTTATTTCAAAATATATATATACATATATATATATATATATCAACCCTCGGAATTAGGGTCAGCATTCGGCAAGGCCGACCTAACTGCTAACCTGAAAGTGTTTTCAGTCGGCAAAAAATTGCTGACCTAATTTCTATGTAAAGACCCTTGTATCAAATAATTTTTGCCGAACTGATGCCGACCTCTAAAAGATTGAGGTCGGCAAATTATTGCCTACTTCATTTTTCCTAATTCCAAGGGTTGGTACATATATATATATATAATATATAAATGTATATATATATTAGGGTGGTCCTTAAGTCTGATTTTTGTACAGGGCACCCTTGAATTTTGTTTATATGCATGCATAAAAAATTCACAAAAAAAAACAGCTAAATCTGAATTAAGAGGTCCCTACCACATATATAATAGTTAAGTATCATGTGGGGTTCCGTGGCTGCATTTCACTAGTTGTTATGCTGGTGATCTCTTTCACTGCACACTATACCGCCTGCATAATTTATCAATATGATGTTACTTATTTATTGTTAAATTATCCAGAATGCATTTCACCAGCTGTCAGCCATTTGTAATCAGACACTGACAGACACTCACTCAATATAACAATAGTATTTGATGAATCTGAATTAGTGACTACTGACTCTCTCAGGGAAACTTCCGTAACAACTGACCTAGTGGATACTGGATCAAAAGTGAGTGTTTTCTTTATTTTTGCTTAAACATTAATTTGCCAAATTATATTGATTTAACAATGAATTATTATAAAACAGACAGAATGACCGATCCGCTGTGCTAAATCCATTTTAAATTGTTAATTAATATCAATTGCCTGAGTGCCATAGTATTGAACTTGACTTTACATTTATGCACATAATTGTGTATTTTATAAATTGGATTTAGACCTTGTCAGAGTTTTCATATGTCATTGTTGTTTATTTATATTGCATAACATAAATTTTGTCAGTTAGTTTTCTGAGTTCTATAAGTTTTTGTTAGAAGTTACATATAACTTGAATAATTAAATTGGATGGTAACAAATAAAATTTATTATTTTAAGGGAGATGGCCAATGCTTGCTGTAGGACTTCGAAACCAACTACAAGACGAGAAACTGAGTTGTGGCTGATAGGCCAAATGTCTGAAATTCTCAGCTCTTCAAAGTTACCGTCAAAGAAGGAAGTCATGGCACTTTTCTTTTATTACAAAGAGGCCACGAAACAGACCGTTCGTGAAGCATCACATTCAACAACTAATGTTCTTGAAGTTCTTGAAGTGTGGGCTAAAGCCCGCATCCCGACACGGATGAAGAAACACGTTGTTGAAAAAGTTGAATGTCTGTTCCATGAATATGACAAACTGAAGAAAAATAAGGAAAATAAAGCAAAGCGCTCTGAAAGTCTACTGAAGAAGGAAGAAGAATGGAAGGATGGCTTAGAGAGTCTTTTTGACATTGCTCATGCGGACGCCATGAAGATGATTAGCATGCAGGAGGACAGGGAGTTCCTGTTAGCTCAGAGTGAGGCGGGACGATGTGGTAAGATGGGAAGTGTTGACAAAGCCATGGCCAAAAGAGAAAGAGATGTTCACAGTAGAGAAGAAAACTTCAAGAGAAGAAAAGAGAGAGAAGAACAGGACAGAGTGGCCAGAGAGGAGAAAGCTATTCTTCAGAATTCCGAAAGCGAACAGGAGTCTGGTAATGATAATGAAGCATTTGGTGAGCCATCTTCAAGCACAACTTCAAAGAGAACTAAACGTAAACGTGGCACACACAAAATACTGAATGACAAGTTAGCAGTATGTCTGGATATGGCAAAGGTCAGTGATAGAAATGCTGCACTAGTCCTAACTCCAGCACTGCAGCACCTCGGTCATGACCCAGCAGAGTTTAATATCAATCGATCCGGGTCCAGACATCATGATTTTTAAAAGGTTTCAAAGCAGTTGGGAAATCATTGACTGGTCAAACTTTCAGGCATCTAGTTCGAATGACATCGTGCACATTGCCGTTTCCAGTGTTGCAAATGAAATTATTGCATTTGCTGAAAACCAACTGCAACAGTTTTAGCCTCGTGATGATTATCGCGAACTGCTAGAGCTGACAATAATGTTTGTGGGAGGCGTTCCATCTCAAGGATGCTCACTCAAAGCTTCGGCAGGACTGCATCGAGCCAGATGGACGGCCAAGGCTATTTATTCATTGAAAATATGGATGCTGAGAAGCCAGTTCAAGATGACAAAGAAAGAAGAGAAGGGAATAGCAGACGTGTGTCTTTTCACGGTGACTCTGTATGTCAAGGCCTGGTTTAGAGCGCCGTCAGCACTGTCAGTACACTGAACACTGTCAGTAGTATGAGAGTTGTGAATGACATAGCAGAATGTGGAGTTACCTTAATGGACGAATACAACAAATTGCACACGAATACAACAAATTGCACACAAATGGACGAATACAACAAATTGCAACGATGAGGAGCAGAAACAGTGCCTTCTCTTAATTGTAAAGAAGTACCGCCAGCGGTTACCTGATCGAGCGAAGAATACCCTGGCAATGGACTAACTAGACGGTTTTTGTCACTTTGACAATCTCAACACAGAAGGACAATAATAATTACAATATGTAACACTGTAACAATTGTTTAAATGTGCTTCAATAAAGCAATGTTGTGCTCTGTGATCATATTTGTCCTAATCATTCATATTGTAGAATACTGAGCATATGAGCCTTTTATAGATATAAACTCTGCGGTAGGTACCCCTAAAATGTTTTTTTTTAAAATAAAATTTTCAGTACAATTATTTTTTCATGAACGTCAACCATTCAAGGGGGTGCCCCGTCAGAAAACTGAAGAAAATTTTTTTTGTAATGAATAATGTAATGAAAACTGAAGAAAATTTTTTTGTAATGAATATATATATATATATATATATATATATATATATATATATATATATATATATGTATATGTATATATACACTCCTCAGAATTATTGTTGGTATTTGGCAATGCTGACCTAACTGCTGACCTAGATTGAGGTTGAATTACTTTAATTTATTTATATAGAATAAATAAAAATTTTTTTTGATGGAACTCTTTTCATGCCTTTCGGGAATCATCAGCCGTTGTGTATAATTTATAATTGCTGTATAATTCATTAATGTTAATACGGTTTTGCTTTTACCTAAATAAACTTTATCTTTGAATTCATGATCTCGAGAACTAGTAGCTTGGTATACAATTTTGTTAAAAAAACATTGGTTTTTTAATGGACAATATTTTTTGCCTATTAAATTGTAAGTCAATTAAAGCAAAGAAGCGATTTTAAAATTTCGGTGTCAACATTTTTTGCCAAATGGGGGGTTAGGGGGTTTTTATGTTTTATGTTAGCAATGATTTTTTTGATTTTTGTTTACTTTCAGTTTTGAATTGTATCCTGATTTACGTAAAGCCTCTTCATACGGAAGAATGGAATTATTAAACACAGTTTTATTTACTGCTGATAATCTTAACTCAGTAGTTTGAGTTAAGATTACGATATCTGGATTTGAGGGATTTCTTTTATTATATTAAGTTGATGGTTTGAATCAGAATGAACATACATCAGTTGGTTATTAGGTTTACAATATAGTTGATAAGAACTGTTAATTAGGTTTAATGTTAAATCAAAATAGTTGACAATTTTAATATTACATTGGATGGAGATAAGTGTGCTGTTACTTTTAAAAATATGCATAAAATGTCTTTAAAATGTTTTTCCATTTGTTGGCCGCAAAAAAAACCCTTATTAATAACATTTTCATAAATTCATTTCCTTCTGATAAAGTCTCTGGTAAACTTACAATCTTACATGGCACAATTTGTCTGTATTCGTAATAACCCACTCATTAAAAAAAAGTAAACAAATTTAAAAGGAGCTTTAAAAAATTTGATTCCGATTCTTTTATCCAAGAATTTTCTGGTATTAACTGGGAACTTCTCATAAAAGAAGATGATAACATTAATTCTATAATTTTTTCCTTAAAACATTTGAAAAAGTATTAGACCAATATGCTCCCTACAAAGAATTAAAAATAAAAATTAAACTTCAATCTAAACCCTGGATAGCTTCTGGTGTTCTTAAATCTATTTCTAATAAAAACATACTTTATGAAAAAATTACTAGATCAAAAAATGTGAATTCCAAAAATATATTATTTACTAAATTTAAGTTATACAGAAATAAAATTAGCAATTTAAGATATTCTAAAAAATTTGTTAAGATATTCTAAAAAATAACTATGCATCTTTTTTTCGATAACAACATCAATAATGTAAAGAATACCTGGAAAGGAATTAAGGAAATCATAAACATCAAACCTTCTACTTATACTAAGTCTTTTAATCTCAAAATCAATGAAAAAGTCATCTCAGATCAAACCAGTGTTGCTAATATATTTAATAACTATTTTGCGACTATTTCTGACAAACTACTTAAAAATACTGTTCCCTCTAAATTTGTTTTTGGCAACTTTCTTAAAATACCTTGTACTAATTCTTTTTTCATTGATCCTGTGACTGAAAACGAGGTGGCAAATTTCATAAAGGTACTCTTGAAAATTATTAAAGCCTTGGTCCCAATAGTCTGCCAACATTTCTTCTAAAGCTGGTATCTCACATAATCTTCAAACCTCTATGTAGTATGATGAATAATTATTTCAAAAATGGTATTTTTCCTGGAGCTTTTAAGGTAGCCAAAGGAATTCCTATAACAAAATGGGTTCTTATCTAGACTACTTTAATTAACAACCTATTTCACTTCTTTCTAACTTAAGTAAACTGTTTGCAAAACAATGTTTCAAAGACTTTAGCATTTTTTGGAAAAATATAAATTTCTTTATATACACCGGTATGGTTTTCGCAACAAACACTAAACAACTCATTCATTAATAGAATTAACAGAGAAAATAAGACAAGCCATCAATAATAAACACTTTGCGTGTGGAGTGTTTATTGACATAAGAAAAACATTTGATACAGTTGAGCACACAATCCTCCTAGAAAAGCTGCAGTACTACGGTGTAAGAGGTATTCCTTTTCTCTGGTTTTCATCTTATCTTTGTAATAGAACACAATTTGTTTCAATTAATGGTATCAACTCAAAACTAGCTAAATCTTTTAATGGTGTTCCGCAAAGCTTGGTTTTAGGACCATTTCTTATTTTTTTCAATGTTTCGATTTTCTGCTGCATATTACTTTGCAGATGACAATTATTATTATAACTAATTATAATTATTATTATAGCTGCTTATCACTTTGTGAATGACATCAACTTGCTCCTAATTAACAAATCACTTAAACAACTTAACAAGAATATGAATCACAATCTAGCTCATGTTGTTCAATGGCTTAGCTCAAGTAAATTATCCCTTAACTCTAAAAAAACGGAAATTGTTATATTTAAATCTGTTCAAACAAAAATAAATAAGCAATTAAATTTCAGATTAATTGGGCAGAAAATAAATCCAGTTAACTCTATTAAATATCTGCAAATCAAAATAGACTCTAATTTATCTTTTGCATCGCATTTTCAAGACTTAGCATTGAAATTAAGCAGATCAGATGGTGTTATGGCTAAAATGTATCATTATGCTAATCATGAAATTTTGCTTAATATAAACCATGCTATTTTTCACTCTCATCTCAGATGCTGTTTAAATTATCTTTACCTAAATACTGAATTGTTCATTATGGATATGATTCCATACAACATAAAATCTCTTAAATCATTCTCAGAATTAATAACTGCTCTCTTTAATCATTTTTTTGAAAAATATTGTTTATAAATCTTATACCTTTTTACAACTTTCTATTTATAACCCTAACAGAGGTAGTGCTGTTATTCACCTATATTATATTTTCTCTTTTCTATTGTGATATATTGCTAATTTTAATATCATTTATTAAATTTATTATTTTAAACTGACATGTTTCAATAGTGTTCTCTTTATCACTATTATTGTTATTAATACTATATTTTTATTTTAATGAATATTATTATTATTGTTGTTACTATTGTTGTTGTTATTATTGTTGTTGTTATTATTGTTGTTGTTATTATTATCATAACTAGTTTTTATATGTTGTTGTTATTATAACTATTACTATTGTTATTGTTATTATTATTATTATTATTATTATTATTATTATTACTAATAATATTATACTATATACTTTTTATAATCGTAACTATTGTTTTTATTCACTTCTATTACTTTTATTATTCCTACTTGTATTATAATTATTATTATTTCCACACTATTTTTATTGAGTCTGACAGGTGTATACTTGATATCAACACCTCATAAATAAAATTTTGGACAAAATTGAAAAATTAATATTTTAAGAACTAATAAGTTTTATTATTTAATAATTCAACTGTTAATATGTTAGTATACGTAGTTTATAAATATATTAAAATAATTATTTCAAATACCATATTTAGCAATATCATAAGGTTTTTTTGAAAGATGTTTTATTTGAGTAAGGAAAATTTCTTTATTCATCTTTGAATAACAACATCTAATTCTTGCTTCAAGCTCTTCCAAATTCTCAGCTCTCCAATTATTCTTGTACACTAGCTGTTTTAAATCACCCCAAAAGTTTTTAATTGGTCTTGCTTCTGGAACGTTAGCTGGGTTTATATCTTTGGGTACAACTTTGATTTTTTTCAATTTTAAAAAGATGATGACCGACTTTGCGTAATGTGATCGAGCTAGATCAGGCCAGAAGATAAATTCATTGTCTTTTTATAATATTCTGATACTAGAGGAAGTAAAATTTTTTTCTAGTATTTTCCTTATAAGTGTACTGGTTGATTGCCTGCTTACTGTGATGAATATAAAGAGGGCTTGTTTCATGGGGCTGATGCAATGAGAAACTAAGAGCTTGTCCTCGTACTTTTTATGCAAATTGTATCTTATATGGTCAGAATATTGAGAAGGATCAGCAGCATAAAACCTATCATTACCAGCTAATGTGCTATTGTTTAAGGTAAAATAGCTTTCATCATCCATAACAAAATCCAAGTTTTTATAATTTTCATACAATTTACGACATTTAGGATGCATAGCTTTCTTCTGCTGATGGCTACGATCTGGATGATTTGTTTTTTTAAGAGTTCGAATGCTAGTCATTGTTTTTAATACTTTGGAAATTCGAGTTTGTCTACAGTTAAAAACTTGAGCTACTTTCTTTTGGGAGCACCCTGACTTATTTTCAAAAAATGCAGCAATCTTTGGAATATTTTCTTTAGTAGCTACCTAAGCAATTCGACCACTTCCAACTTTTCTTTTTAGAGATTTTTTTTTTCTCTCCATTTTTTGCCGTATAAAGATATAAATACAACCAATGTTTCCAATATACAGATGGCTGGGGCAAGAAGAAGACACAATTTGTCTTATCTCCATGCCCCGAAAATCCATTCTCATGCCCCGAAAATCTATTCTCCAATTTTACGATTTTATCGTAAGCAGTTGATCTGGGTAAACCCCATTCCATAAACTGCTTAGCAACAAACGTTTACCTTTTTCTCGAATTTTTTGGAAAAAAATTTCCATAATTTTTTCGAGGTCCTTTACTTGACCATTTTATTTTCAATATTTAAATAATATTTTTAACTTAATTAAATAGATTATAAAATCCTCTTTCAAATAAGTATAATCGTTTTTTGCGTGCATGAAATAAATTACATAATAAATGCAATTAAAGTTTGTCCGAAATGTTATTTATAGGGTGTTAGTACTAATTACTATTTGTAAATATTCTTGATATAACAACTTTGTTCAGAATATATTTGATTTGATTTTATTTACAAATTTTTATTACCTCATTTTTCAAAGGTTTTAAAAGACAAACCGAAGAGTTGTTAATAAAATATATATACATATATATATATATATATATGTATATATATATATATATATATATATATATATATATATATATATATATATATATATATATATATTAGGGTGTTTCATATTTTATCAATTTTTGAAATCGAACTTGCGAATCGATTTATAAATTGACTATTTGTATAAAAATAAGTTTGAGCAAAAAAAAATTTAAAAAATTTAATTTTTAGGGTCCCCGCCAGTTCGATTTTGGGCCAAAATTGTTGGGTGTTTTAAACGCCTGGCGGGGACCTTAAAATTTATCTAAATTTATCTTTTTTTTTTAAATGTTATATGTTGGATTGAATGTTTATCACATAAAAGGAGCATGTTGAAAAAATAAAGAAATTAGTCTACATAATATTTTGAAATTGGTGAAAAATCCAAATTTTCTTTCACAAAAACCTATTTTATTACTCGGTGGCGTATAAAAAACTTTTTTTATACCCTAATAAACTGTTTCCAAACCCGGAAAAAACTATAATTTGAATAGTTTTTTTATTAGTGTTAAATGAAGTCTAAAAAAAATAATAATTGGATCCATGGAGTAACATGCCCCGGACACTAACCTTAATGGCCCCTACTTAATAAACATTAGAGAGCAATAAATTGAAAATCCGGAAATTTGATCGGAAAATATTTTTAGAAAATGTATATACCAAGGTACTTAAATAATAATTTAAAATTTAACAACTACTTTCCAATGCGAAGACAAAGTATTTAAACTAAATTTGCGTTACTAATAATAAGTGCTTTAATATTTTTTTAAATAATATTCAAAATGGCTAAAATTACGAGACTAAAAGCTAGAGCTTATTTATTTGAAGAAGAAAGCCTGATAGAAAACTTAACTCAGATAACTTTTGCAACAAATAAAGAATTAATTCTTAACTTTCAGTTTAAAAGATCTAGTAACAAGTTTATTGGTTGTACTGATGGGCCCGATAAATTCGCAAAGTGCTCCAGACTTGTCAATTGCCCTGACAACTGTATTCTTTTTGCAGTAAAAAAACCATGGTTAGACGGAGGTTATAAAGATGGATTACTAACGGATAAATCTATAAGGTAAGTTTTATAATTTCAATTTATAATAAAATAGTTATTATAAATTTGTATAATCATTCGAACTTAATAAGCTAGTAGATGATTAAGGTTTTTTTGTAGTACCACTGCAACTAATTTTTTTAGTTGTTATTACGTGTGGATTATAGCTTAATAATGCAAAATATAAGGTGCATCTTAAAGTTAATATTTCTATTTTATTTAATGTATTATCTTAATTTTTTCAGGAATAATATTACTCGTTTAATCGATAGTTGGGAGACATTAAAGAAAAGTAAGAATAAAGACTCTAAAGCAGCAGAGAAATCTAGGGAAGAATTCAAAAAGAAGGGGGAGCAGGTATTTTGGATTGGTAAAGATAATATTAAGGAAATCTTAAAAAAAATGAGCCTTGATAAACTTTCATACTATGTTGATATCCAATTTTTAAAAGACCAAAAGTCCAGTCGTCTAATGACTTTGGGGAGCAAAGACATGAGATATAAAACGGTAAATAAAGATAAGAAGCCTTTAAAAAGTTGTAATATTAAACAGTTACCCCAAATAGATGAATCAACTACAGATCTAGAGCTTCTCTCAGATATCAGTGACGTGAGTACAGAATCAGATATTTCTTTTGATTTATCGCAACCCGGCCCAAGTAACGCAAAACAAGAGTTAAGGAAAGGTTTTGTTAAAGATATTGCCATGACATCAGTCTCAAAAAATATTTCATCAAGAGATCTAGTGCATGTATGTACGGATTTAATCGTAAGTTCAGGCGGAAATGTGGCTGATTTTTCAGTGTCTCATTCAACTATTTGGCGAGCTCAAAAAAAATCTATTCGGGAAAATGCTGAACAATATAAGAAAAATGTAAAAATTTCTACCGCTAAAGCTACTTTTCCCATAATAGCACATTTTGATGGAAAAATTATCGAAGCCATCACAGAAGGTATAAAATCAAAAAGAGATCGATTTGCGGTCTCGGTAAATATTGATGGTAAAATGAAGCTCCTTGGCATTCCAGCAATTGATCGTGGTACTGGACAAGCTCAATACGATGCTTTAGTTAAAATACTGGATGAGTATGGAATATGTGATGACGTGAAAGGTTTATGTTTTGATACAACAGCTACAAATACAGGAAGACTTTCTGGTACAAATGTCAGGTTTAGTCATAAACAAAACTCAATTCTACTAGAGCTGGCTTGCAGGAGGCATGTTTATGAGTTACATCTAAAACACTTCTGTGAAAGACAGTGCAGTGGAAAAACTAAATCTCCAGAAAACCTAATGTTTAAACGGTTCCAATTAAACTGGAATGACATTAAAAGTAGCATTGACTCTTCAAAGTTTGTAAAATATGACACTCAATCTATTGCTACCACTTTCTTAGAAATCCATAAACTCGATGCTGTAAAATATTGCGAGATTGCTCTAAAAAAGAACACTTTTCCCAGAGGAGACTACAAGGAGTTATTGAAACTAACCCTAATGTACTTATGCCCTGAAAGAGATTTTAAAATTCAAGCTCCAGGGTGCGTGTCTCATGCACGTTTTATGTCCAAAGCTATTTATTATCTTAAGATTCGGATATTGAGTTTGCAACTGTCTTATGAATTGACAGACGAT
The DNA here is from genome assembly GCF_038396675.1 of Hydra vulgaris. Lineage (NCBI taxonomy): Eukaryota > Metazoa > Cnidaria > Hydrozoa > Anthoathecata > Hydridae > Hydra > Hydra vulgaris. The sequence goes on along the minus strand of NC_088934.1, from coordinate 25,633,257 downwards.
CAAAAGAACGAAGTGCAGTCTACTGCTGAGTTTATCTCAATCTTTTATACCGTCTGGTTTTTAAAAACCTCTTTACCTTACGCTGCGCCTTACCAAGATATAAAAGCCTATTGGCAAATGACAAAATATAGAGGTTACGTAGAACAATATGTTCAGAATTCTGAAACAATTTTAAATGGAATTGATGCCACAATGGTTTCAATGGAATCACATTTATGGTACCTTGATGAAACTTTAATTCCGCTGGCTCTTCTAGACCAAGGTATTTCTGTTGCAGAGAGAGAAGAAGTTGCAAAAATGGTCTTTTCGAAACCAGTTCCTGAATTTTTTCGGCATTCCGAAAAATTAAATTTGTTAAAAACTCTTAACTTTAACCTAGAAAAACCACCAAGTATTGCCCAACTAGTGGGAGAAAACTCTTGGTTCATATTTAGTTTGTTAAACCTTACTAAGCTAAATGATAAACTTTGGTTAAACAGCCCGGCACCACTATGGGAGTATATTGAACAGTTTAAGATTTTTTCCCAGTTTGTTTCCAACCTTGCAGTGGTTAACGACGTTTCTGAAAGATCTATTAAAGTTGTATCAGACTTTGTAAATAACGTTCACAATGAAGACGATCGTCAGGACTTACTGCTAGCTATTCACCAAAGGAGAGAAAACCTTAACAAGGCAAAGACTAAAGAAGATTTGCAATTAGCATATCAAGCAATTGCAAAATAGATAATATACTTTTTAAATGATGACTTTTATTTAATAATGTAATATTGATTTGTAAATATGTATTTTTTATTTAATTATACTTAAACATATCATTATTTTTTATTTTTTATTTTTTACAAAACCAAAAAAAACTTTGCAACAATACCAAGAAAATCATTTAAAGTTGAAAAGCTACCATATACTTTCTAATCTTGAGGCAATAAAACCAATAACAACAATACCACTTTTAACAATGTTGCAGTAAGTTCATTAAGTCTTTTTTATATAAAAATAACTAAAATAAACAATTGCTATTAGGCTATTAAGGTTAGCGTAAGGGTTAGGTTACCTCGAAGGATAAAAGAAATTTTTTTTTAGACCTGTATATACCTCATTTGACACTATTATTAAAAAAATCTAGGTTATTGATTTTTCCGCGTCTGGAAACAGTTTATTAGAAAATCAAAAATGTTTTTTATACGCGATTGAGTGATAAAATAGATTTTTAAGATGGAAAATTTGGATTTTTCACCAATTTTAAAAGATTCTGTAGACTAATTTCTTAATTTTTTCAACATGCTCCATTTATGTGATTAATATTCAATCCAACATATAACATTTAAAAGAATAAAAAAAAAATTTCGATAAATTTTAAGGTCCCCGCCAGGCCTTTAAAACACCCATCATTTTTGGCCCAAAATCGAACTGGCGGGGACCCTAAAAATTAAATTTTTTTTTTTTTTGCTCAAACTTATTTTTATACAAATAGTCAATTTATAAATCGATTCGCGAGTTAGATTTCGAAAATTGATAAAATTTGAAACACCCTAATATATATATATTTATATATGTTTATATATATATATATAATATATATATATATATATATATATATATATATATATATATATATATATATATATATATATATATATATAAATATATATATATATATATATATATGTATATATATATATATACACACACATTGATGTAGCAGCACTCTGTTGCGAGTCAGGCTATAAGATAGTCAATGTAGCAACATTCAGAATATTTTTATTTTGAAAAAATAAAATAAAAACATTCATAATGTTTTTAAAAACATTAACGTCTTTTAATTTGCGTTTTTGTAATTTTTTAAGTTAAATTACTTCCCACAATTAAATTAATGCATTTTGTTATAATCTAACCTTAATTTTGTCATTTTAAATACCACAAACAAGCGAAGAGCTTGTTTTTTAGCACAAACAAATATCTTAGCCCTTTACTATAGGTATATATATATATATATATATATATATATATATATATATATATATATATATATATATATATATATATATATATATATATATATATATATATATATATATATATATATATATATATAAACTATGAGAGGCGCTAATAATTTTGAATAACGCCTCTCGTATAGTTTTTTTTTAAATTGCTAATAAGGGTACAGCTGTAAAACTCAGTTTTATGGTTCTGAGGCCAGCTTGTAGTCAGATTTCTTGAACTCTGTGGTAGCTCTCAGAGAGGCTGATTCCATCAACAGCTATAAAATATGCGAGTACTAACAGTGCTATGTTGCGAATAGATGGTGTCTCTGTACTTTTGGTGTGCATTGTCGAGGCCACATTAGGAGCTCTTTGTTCAACTTCGGATTTGTTAACAGTAATGAGGAAATTTCTTGGACTATTAAATAGTGTACGGAAAACTATGTGTGCTTTGAGTCAAGTTCTTTAACAAATTTAAAAATGACTAAAGTACCAATAACTATTAAGCCATCGTTATCACCAAGTTCGCTAAATTTATCATTCACTAATATTCTTGGTATTCAAAGTAACTTTTCTTCTGTTGAGTCTTATCTCTTGCAAAGTTCACCAGACCTACTTGCTCTTTGTGAGACTAATTTGAGTTCAGCTGTCTCATCTTGTGATCTTAGTGTTGATGGTTATCTTTCTTTGATTCGTAAAGACTCCAATAGTCGTATGCTTGGCCTGGGCATTCGTAAAAACTCACCTATTTGTAGAGAAACTAGATTTGAATCTACAGATTATTCTTTTATGTGCTTTTGTTTAGCACCACTTCACTCTATTGTCTTTCTCTTTTTATATCGCTCTCCTTCATCTCAAGACTGCACTCTATTAGATGTTATTTCTGATTAATATGACATTATCACTGTTGTTAGTGACTTTGATGCTCATCACACTGAATGGCTTAACTCTAGTGTCATTGACTCCGCAGGCATTTATGGCCCATAACTTTTGTCTTTCTCAATCTCTATCTCAAATAGTCAACTTTCCAAATCGCTTTTCAGACAATTCAAATAATTTTCCTTCTCTACTCGACCTATGTCTAGTGTCTGATCCTAGTCAGTACTCAGTTTCTCCACATTCACCATTAGGTACTTCTGATCATCGTTTGATCTTGCTAAAACTATTATCTCATTCCTCTTCATCATTAGAATCTATCGTCTTACCTCTTACAACTACCTTAATCTGACTAGGACTCTTTTCTTGATTTTCTTTTTCATGGCCCTTGGGTAAAAATCTTTTGTCTTCCTGCTGACAAATGTGCATCTTACATAACTATTTGGATTCAGGTTGGCATGGAATCTTTTATTCCCTCTCAACAATTCCAAGTCAAGCCTCACTCTTCTGAAATGGTTTTCTTCACATTGTGCAGCTGCAATTTCTAATCGAAACCATTTCTTTTAAATCTATCAGCAAAGCAATTCTCCAGAAACTAGACGTCTGTTTACTATTGCTAGAAACCATTGTAAATAGGTTTTGTCTAACGCCAAAGCCCGCTATCTTCAACAGTATTATTAATAAGGGCAAATCTGACATTCCACCTCTCTTGTATGGTTCAGATTTTGTCACCTCACTTAAAGACAAAGCTGAATTATTTGCTAAGAATTTTTTATCGATATCATCTCTCCATTCCACTAGTTTCATTCTACCTGATATAGTCGACAATAAGGTTGATCTATTGCTTGACATTTGTATCACTCCAGCTTCTGTATCTAAAGTGATTTCCTGCTTAGACTCTTCTACAGCTTGTGGTCCGGACAACACACCTGTTACAGTTTTGCAGAAGGTTTTTCCGGAGCTGTCGTCTATACTTTCAAAGCTATTTAACAAGTGCTTATCAGAGTCTTTTTTTTCAGCCTGCTGGAAAGCGGCATCTGTAATCCCTATTTTTAAAAATTCTGGAGAACAATCTGATTCATCTAACTGCTGTCCCATTAGTCTTTTCCCTATCATAAACAAGGTTTTTGAGTCTTTTATTATTAGCAAACACTTAATCTCTCATCTTGAATCTAATAATTTTCTGATTATCAATATGGATTTCGATCTTCTCGTTCTACAGCTGATTTGCTAACAATAATAACCAATAGGTTTTATCGTGCATCAGATAGATATAGAGAGGTTAAGGCTATTGACTCTTGAGATTTCATTGGTAAAGTCTGGCATGCTGGTCTTCTCCATAAGCTTTTTTCTTACCGTGTATCAGGTAACATCTTTAAGATTATTAAATCCTTCCTTACCAATTGTAGTATAAAAGTTGTCCTCAATGGACAGCACTCTTCCTTATATCCTGTAACCTCAGAGGCTCTTCAAGTTTCTATACTTGGCCCTATACTCTTTTTAATTTACATAATGATCTTCCAGATATTCTCTCATCTAAGGTTGCATTGTTTGCTGATGATACTACAATTTATTCTTGTCTTGATAAGAAGCCAACAACATTGCTTATGCCATTTGAACTTGAAATGGATCTCACTTTTGCTTCAGCATGAAACCCAAGTTTTTTCAGCCAATCCTTATCGCAATAATTTAAATCTTCCTATTTATGTATGGTAATGTACTTGATGACTCATCTACCCTTTATCTTCTAGAATTAACTCTTATCTTCCTTGTTAACTATATATTAAATCCATTGCAAAATTAGCATTTGCTAAGATTGCATCTCTTTATTGTGCTTGACACTTTTTTACTCCGGGTTCTATTCTTTATCTCTATAAATCTCAAATCCATCCTTGTAGGGAATACTATTGCCATATCTGGGGCAGATTGTCCAATGATGTCTTTTTTCTTTTAGACAAAGTGCAAAAACGCATTGAATGTTGCTTCTCTTTCTCTTTTCTTTAAATACTATAATGGACACTGCTCTAAAGAGCTAGAGTCTGTTGTGCTATCTACTAAAATTCATTCTCGTGTTACTAGTCATTTAATTATGTCTCTTCTATTTACTGTTCCTAAGTGCTCCAAAAACTCTTATTCATCTAGTTTTTTTCCTCGAACATTTGTTCTTTGGAAATTGCTTCTTTTATCATGCTTTCCTGATTCATATAATTTACAATCTTTTAAGTCGTCTTTCAATTGTTATTGCTACTGTTAATTCACCTTTGAATGCCACTACAAATGAGGAGGCTACTTGATTGTGGTTATAACCCTCTCGCAACTATTTTACTCCGAAACACAAACCTTGACAAACAACCTGGTAGTACCGTGCACAACTTATTTCTCCGCTGCACTGAGAAATAAGTTGAGCACGGTACTACCATGGACATTGTGGGATTGAACTCAAAACCTCGCGCTTTACTGCTACACCACTACCGCATTATAAAGTTGTTTTTTAACTATGAAGAAATTTTTTTGACAACCAAGGCAAGATTTTTTGAATAAACATGCTATAGATTATATCTAGCTATAACTACTATTATATACTATTATATAACTACTATTATATACTATTATATAACTACTATTATATACTATTATATTACTACTATTATATACTATTATATATATACTATTATATAGCTATAACTACTATTATATAACTAGCTATAACTATATAACTATTATATAACTGTTGACATATTATATAACCATGAAAACTGTTGACATATTATATAACCATGAAAACTGTTGACATATTATATAACCATGATAACTGTTGACATATTATATAACCATGATAAATGTTGACATATTATATAACCATAAAAACTGTTGACATATTATATAACCATGAAAACTGTTGACATATTATATAACCATGAAAACTGTTGACATATTATATAACCATGAAAACTGTTGACATATTATATAACCATGAAAACTGTTGACATATTATATAACCATGAAAACTTTTGACATATTATATAACCATGAAAACTGTTGACATATTATATAACCATGACAAAACCTTTACTATACTTCATTTAACTAAAAACTTTCAATCTTAAATCTTTCAACAATCTTTAATCATTTAATCATTTAAAGCATGACTTTCACAAACAATCTGAAAATTAATTTTTTTGTATTATTTGTGGAATTTAAAATATTTGAATACTGATTTATTTATCACTTATCACAGTTTCAAAACCATTAAATTTTTGTTTACAATAACTAAAGGACCAGGTTTGTTTTTATTTGATCTAAAGATAAAAGTAATAGTTTATTAAAAAAATTCTACCAGACAGATTCAATATTTTGTAGAAGTTAACTGTAATAGACTTATTCTAATTTTTTTTTCAATTCAAATTCAAATTTTCTATTTTGTTAGCTGGTTACAGAAATAAACAGGTTATTTTATTTTGCTGTAATTTTTGTCTTTCCTTAAAGATCTGATGATTTTGCTTATGAAGTTTTGTGAATCAATTCTTTTGCAATTATGATGATTTTAAATTAAGAATTTATCATATGACTTTGTTTTGCTTTTATTTTTTAAAGCTCCAATCAATCAAATCAAATGTGAAACCAAAAATGATACTTATGATGAATATTTCCATATGAAAAACTTAAATCAAGAATTTGCATTGATTAATTTAATTAGTCCTCTTTATAAAGTAAATGTAAGTACTATTTTTATTGTAATAAAAAAATCATTGTTTGTGAAATAAATAGCATTTCTAACCAGTGGTGTACAGATGAAATTTGTGAAATTTCCTTGCGCACCACACCAAAAAAAGCACCTAAATTTTTAATTTATTTTTTATTATATTATATTATTATATTATATTATATAATTTATATTATAAATATAATATATATTATTATATTATATTATAATAATTATAAATATAATATATATATTATATTTATATAATATTATATTATATAATTCATTTTATTATATTATCATTTATTATAATTTTTAATTTATTATAAATGTAATATTTTATAACTAATTTTTAAAATTTATTATAAGCTAAATTAAGGGGGAACAAAGTCTTTTTTTACCCATCACTATTTTTCTGTTCATCTTTGATTCTGATATTACGTTGATACCTGAAAATGGTCAATTTGATTAACAAGCAAACAAAAAATACAATAAAAATGTTTGTCTATTGATTATACTATCAATATAAAATAATAATTATTTTAAATGCAGATGGATCCAGACCATCGAAAATGCACAGTAGTAACAAATCTGCATGGCTTAATGAAGCTTAAAATATCTTTTCCTGCTTCCTATCCTGACAAGATTGCTCCAAATTTTCAATTTTCAAAAAGTTCAAAAACTAGTCTTGATTTGAATAAAATATTAAAGGTGAGTTTTTATATGAGGAAATATTTATGATGGTGTTTTTTATGTTCTATTTCAGTCTGTGGAGATGTTTGAAAAAATGTGTAATTTTTCTAATATTTTTTAATTATATTTGTACTTTTTATATCTATGAAAGTGTTTGAAGATTTGTTTACTTAACAATTGTTTAATTTTTTATTTATTTGTATGTGCAAAGGGGCTTGAAGAATTATCTTTACAACATGTTAAGTTTAATCGCCCATGTTTAGAACCTTGTTTACGTTACTTAAAACAGCAAATTGAAGGTTTTATTTCGCAAGACTCTGTGGTATGTTATGGTATTTGTTTTTAATTAAGTACACGAAATAAACGTGAAAAGTTTTTCTTTAAAAAAAGTCAATTTTTTAATTTAGAACTTAAGTAATAGTTTCAAAACATAGAATATTTTAAAGAAAATAATTTATTCATGCGGTCATCTAATAATATTTCAAAATTTTACTTTGGTAGTGCCCATAATCTTGCTCACAGAATGATAATCTTAAATGTTTCTACAAATTTTTTTCAAAAACTCTAATTTCTGGACAGTTTAAATGATTTGCTCTTTTAGCTACAACTTTAACATAATATTTTTTATAAAACAATTTACTATAATGACTTGAAGCTAAAACAGGAACACAGGTTTTTTATCTTGTGATTTAATGTGAAGTATAAGACATTTTTGCAAACATTCTTTATCATAAATTTGACCAGAAGACTCAGCAACATGCTGTGCTGATTTTTTTTTTCATACATGCAAACTGCTTGCCTAATCAAGGTTTTTTTTAGCAAACTTTTCATAATTTGTGTATTTAAGTTTCTTATCTGCTTCCTCTATATTTGGCGATATAACAGATATAAGATATAAGATAATATATAAGGTATATACTTGATATAAGTTTCATCATTTTTAATAATATAGAAGTTTTTTCAGATGTTTTCAGATATAAAATTGTCGTACAAATTTCTGCAGGGGATTCTTCGACTTTTTGAATTTTTGAATGATTGGGCCCTTTTTGTGATTTGAAGAATGCAGACCATGTTTATTTAAATCTTTTACAACAAAAGTATTAGAAAACCTTTTTACAAGTACTCTTAGTGAGAGGCTTGGTTTAATCTTAAAACTGTTAACCAGTTTTTGAACCAGTTTTTTACCTTGAAAAACTACTTTCATCCACCACCAGATTTGAGTTTAATTAATTTTGTTTAAGAAAAACATTGAATAACATCTCTAATGGTGTAGAAATGTATAAGCAACTATTTTGGTATTGAATTGTAGCTTCTATTGAGTTGTAGCTTCTATTGGAATTTTCTATATACTTGTGCATAATTTTTTTTTAAATAATTTTTATCTCATTTTTAAAACTATTTTTAAACGAAATGGAAAAACTAAAACAATTTTTTGAAACTGCAACATATTGTAAACTTGATGTTGTTTCAAAAACTAAAACAATTTTTTGAAACTGCAACATATTGTAAACTTGATGTTGTTTCAAAAACTAAAACAATTTTTTGAAACTGCAACATATTGTAAACTTGATGTTGTTTCAAAAACTAAAACAATTTTTTGAAACTGCAACATATTGTAAACTTGATGTTGTTTCAAAAACTAAAACAATTTTTTGAAACTGCAACATATTGTAAACTTGATGTTGTTTCAAAAACTAAAACAATTTTTTGAAACTGCAACATATTGTAAACTTGATGTTGTTTCAAAAACTAAAACAATTTTTTGAAACTGCAACATATTGTAAACTTGATGTCGTTTCAAAAACTAAAACAATTTTTTGAAACTGCAACATATTGTAAACTTGATGTCGTTTCAAAAACTAAAACAATTTTTTGAAACTGCAACATATTGTAAACTTGATGTTGTTTCAAAAACTAAAACAATTTTTTGAAACATATTGTAAACTTGATGTTGTTTCAAAAACTAAAACAATTTTTTGAAACATTGTAAACTTGATGTTGTTTCAAAAACTAAAACAATTTTTTGAAACATATTGTAAACTTGATGTTGTTTCAAAAAAAAATGTTTTAGTTTTTCAAACTTTAACTGTGTTTATTTTTTTCAAATAAAAAAACGAAATTTCGTGTACTTTAGAATATTAGTATCCTAATAAAGTTGATCACTAAGCATATTTTCCGAAATTTATTTACTGAAATTTACATCAGAGTTTGAAAAATTGTTTATTTATTAGAAACCTTGATGCCTTTCTCGTTATTTATTAAGAAACATTTAATTTATTTTAAAAGCTTTTCATTGTTAGTTTGTAAACACTTCTGTTAGGTTATCTTTTTCTTATTTTATAGTTTTCTTATTTTTATTTTTTTTGTTATTTTATTTTATTGTTATTTTTTTATTGTTATAGTTAGTTTTTTATAATTATTTTATAGTTATCTTATTTATAGATAAGTGATGAGATTAGTGCAACAACACCATCAGACGTCTTACCATCATCATCATTTACATTCAGAAAAAGTGACACTTCAGATTACAGTTCTTTAGATTACACAGTTCCATTTCCAAGAACTTGCGGTGCAAGATTTTGTGGTGTTGGCGGTAAGAGACTTATATATATATATATATATATATATATATATATATATATATATATATATATATAATTATGTTAGTGTATTCTACAAATAGAGTTCTTAATGTTCTTAAAGAACAGCGCAATAATAAATTAGTAAAAATACTTATTTAATTTCTATCTTCAACAATTTTTTTCACCAACAGTAGGTTCATTAGGAAGCCTGATGAACCTACTGAAGATGAAACAAGTTCTTGAATATAGAAGTTAGAATAGTGTTTTTACTAATTTACCAGACGACCAAATTTTGTGAAGGGCGAGTAAAGATATTCTTTTGGTGCAATTAAGTTGCCCAAAAGGGCGACTATTGATTTTTTGATTATTGATTTTGGCAATTGTATATGTTTTTTTTTAATTTAAGAATTAAAAAAAAATATATACAATTATTTTTTTCTATAAAAAAAAAAAATAATAATAAGAAAGTTTTTTTTTTAAAGTTACAAAAAAAGTTGTCAAAGTTTGTTTTCTGCATTTTCTATTATAAATTAGAACTTAAGAAAATTGTACCAGCGTTTAAACGTATTTAATAAAATTCTTCCTAAATAATAACATAAAAGTTTTATTCTTTCAACAAAAAAACAATTTTTTTTTTTTACAAATTTTGTTTAAGGATTTAGAAATAAAATAATGGAAATGTCAAAAAAAATCATTGACAGGCCTTGTTTAGAGACATTATGCAGCTCGCTATTTTTGTAAATGTTGAAAGCATTCAGTTAATCAAAAACTTTTTTGTAAAATATAAAGGTCGAAAGCATTCAGTTAAACGAAATTTTTTTTTTTGATTAGTAAGTTATTATTTATCAAGTATATATTATTTGAATATCATCTTTTAACATCGTTTATGTGGCGTTTATTCAGAAAATGTTAGGTCGTAAAAAAAAGCATTTAACAGCAACTGAAATTTTTGAACTGAAACAAATTGATTTATAAAAAAAAATTTAATTTTAATAGACTTTAAATTAAATATGATATTAAAAATTTAAATTTAATGTTGAAGAATATAAAATAGAATAAATGTTGAATGTAAAGTTTACTTTCAAATGAATGTAAAAAAGTTTTTTCTAATGCTAATTAATCGTCTGCTAATTCATTATGTAAAAGTCTCTCCATCATAGATTATCATAGCTTATTAGAAGCAAAGGGAAATGAAAACTTCTTATAAAAAAGGAGAAGTGTTTAAGGATTTCTTTTTACAAATGTATTTTTGTTTCTTATTAGTTTAATATCATGTAAAGTTCTTTTAACGTAATATTTTAAGAACATAAATTGAGTTTACAAATATCTTATTGGTAACTGATAAAAATTTTTTCTATAATCTTTAATATAATCTTATTAAATACTGAAAAAATGTAAAAAAAATTAAAATAAATTAAAATAAACTCTAAGAATGTTGAGATTAACACCAAGAAAATGTAAGATTCAGGTCCTATGACAAACCAGTGACAAACCAGTTTTATGAGTGATTTTGTGAACTAGCTTACTAAAACAAAAATTTATAGGTACTGGAACTTCAATTAGTTTGACTGCCATATCTTAGAAGATGGAACTGCCAACTCTGTCAAGTTTCATTGGTGGTTGTTTTCCAAAGAGAGAATAATGGCAGCATCCTGGTCTGTTTCTTTGTAGTCCAACATGTCATGGATAAATTGAGAATCATTCATAAGTGCACTGATGCAATGATGATCACCAGGTTTTGTCCAAGCTGGTGTGTGGTAAAAAGACAGAAATTTGTTCATTATAAAAAATTTGATTCTTCATATCCTCATCATTAGACATTAGTGTGGAAATCAAGGAAAAAAATATTTTCCTGCTTAAATGTTACCTGACATTCTCTAAGCAGGATAGCTCCTGGTTTTAAATAATGTATACCACACTGATGGGTGTATTTTCCTGACATTCCCAATATTCATCTCTTCGAAATGTTTTGCAATCTTTTTAGCATGCATATGTGAAAAATGACGGAACACCAAGCAATTTTCCCACATTGTATTGCAAAGCACCAGATTGCTGGGGAAAGCTGGGAAAGTGCTATGTGAAGTTTGAAAATTTTACTTTTCTCTACATTTTTAATTTCATCCTGTAAAACAAGTTTTAAATATAAATCTCGAAAACTCAAGATATTTCTAAAATATTTGCAGTCATTCATAATTATTAATGGTTTTTAAACAGTTTAGTTACAGTGTAAATATTGTGGTTTGCATTTTGATCACATTGCAATCTTTGATTTATTTTTTATGTTTGTTTAAATCAGCAAACAATTTTTATTATTTACATATTTGTACAAAATGTTGAAGAAGAAAAATAAAGAAAGAGTAAAACAAGAAGAGAAAAAAGTAAGAATTTTGGTATAATGCTGTATACTGTAACTGTATACTATATACACTGTATTTATAAATGTATACTATAACTCTGTATATTATAATGCTGTATACTATATACTTTAACTGTATACTGTATACTATATACGCTGTATATCCAACTGTATACTATAACGCTGTATACTGAATACTTTTACTGTATACTGTAACTATAATGCAGTATACTGTAAACTGTATACCTGCTGTAAACTTGAAAAAGAGTTTACAACAGAGTTAAAGAGTAAAAAGTAAAGAGTTTACAGCAGGTATACAGTTGACAGTATACAGCATTATAGCTACAGTATACAGTAACAGCATTCAGTATACAGCATTATAGTATACAGTTGGATAAACAGTGTATATAGTATACAGTATACAGTTACAATATATTGTATACAGCATTATAGTATACAGAGTTATAGTATATACAGCGTTGAGGCAAACTTCTTTCTTTTTTCTTTTCTTGTTTTTCTAACTTGCCTTTAAGCTACAAGCTACTAACCTTTAAGCTTTTATTTTAACCATTTATTTGCAGTCTTCTTCTTGTACGCTTCTTTGTTACTTGTAACTAACCTCAGCTTGAGATAAAAAGTTTAAACCTAATAAATCAAACTTTTTATGTTCTCGAAGATGAGAGGATGAAAGTTGGCAGGTTTCAGTAAATGTTTGTTTCCATAGAATTGCATAGTGAAAAATTTTTAATCTCTCAATTGCAATATGAAAGTTTGTGCAACAGTAGAAACTTTCAGACAAAAAAAGGAATTTCCAACAGCCAAATAAATGACCTTAAAAGTATGATAGAGCAATTGCTTGACATCAGTGCAAAATGTTTTGAGATCATTTGTACAAGAGCTTATGGCATTCTTAGACAATCAAATGTTGTTAAATATATTTTTCAAAAATTTAATTAAAATAACATGTACACAATTTTAATTTAAAGTTATTAAAACTCAACTTCAGAAAGACCAGACTTGGATTCTTTTGGAAAAAAATTCTTTAATAGCAAAAATGTTACAACCTTTATTTGAAGTATTAAGATAAGTTTATAAACTATTTATAAAATTTTATATTACGAGTACAATAGGGTGTCCCAAATTTACATTTTTTTTAAATTTCTATGTGCATGCAATTTTTTCCCATTCTCTAGTGTCCCCTGTTTTCAAATATATATAAAAAAAACATTTGCAGACCACAATTTCAGCAATATGTAAAATTCCATTTTTTGTTAAAAACCGAAATTTTACACATTTTCCGAATAAAAATACAAAAATGCATAAAAAAAAAATGTATTTCAGGAATAATAAATCATATAATTTTAAACTAGGACTTGGAAAGATCTTTTTTAAGCTTTTTTCTATTGTCCCTTGCCACCAGCATTAATTTTTGTTGCTTATTGTCAGATTTGTATCCACCTACAAAATCCTGACCAAAATTCCACTTTGCTCATAATCATGGTGATCTTATCCGTTATTCTCAGGCAATGAATGAATAAAGAAAGAATGTATAAAGCATCTGCTATTAACCTAAAGTGTAAGATATTATATGTTATCTATTATACTTACGATTTATTTTTTCAATATATTTTACCTAGCTTCATGGTAGGCTCCAGGTTGATGAAAACAAAGTCCTGGTACTTCTCTATCCAAATAGAAAACAAAAAGTTTGCATAGTTTCCTGTAATCATTCCAAAGTTTTTGAGGCAAGACTTTTTATAAACTCCAGAGCTTTCTTAGCAATTTCATTAAAGGGTGACTCAGCCTGAAGCTGACCCCAATCAAACATAACTAAGTCTATCATCTAGTCCACCTCTTTCTTGGATAAACATCAATTTTTCTGAAGGTGACATTCAGCCTTTTCTTTGGGCCCTTTGTCTTCTCTTCTGTCAAAGTCTCCATAAAGTGTGAGATGTGTATTTCTGGCATATTTCTTCTACAAAAAAACTATATTATACTATAAGAATGGAGCCAAGGATAACAACCGCTCCAGAGTGTATTCTGGTATCGAATGTCGTAGTGTCACAGCAAACAGCAAATGTTTGATCTACAATGTTAAAGTATTCTAGATTATTCAAAATTACTTCAGCCTGGTTACTACCTTTGGAACTTGGTGTCTGAAAAATAAGACTTGTAGCAAAGATTTAAAAAACAGTCCTTCGAATTGTGGCTTCTGAAACACCCAGGTCTTTTGCGATGGACCTCATTGACTTTTAGGGGCTCTCGTCAATGATATTCTGAATGAATATTCTTGATATTCAATGATATTCTTGATGAATAAATTCAAGTGTTCTAGTCGTGTCTAACCGTTGCTAATGCTTTTTACGTTTAGCAGCTTGATTACAATTACCATTATTTTCTTCTAACTCCTTGCGAACTTTAAGAACAAAGGATCAGGTGGATTTAATAAATTGCGTAATTTGTAAATCGCTATGCTCTGTCTTTAATGCTACAATTACAGCATGTTTTTCATTTCTTGTTTTAGTTTATTATCTGTAATTTTTAATTATCTGACATTAATGTAATTAACGTCAGATAACTTAAAATTAATGTAACATATAGAAATGATGACTTTACGCGATGTTCTCAAATAGCTGACGCGCCCTGTATTATTTTGATACAGTGAATCATACACTGTCACAGCAGCTCTCAAATCATTTGAATATTTTGCATGTTCTGATGACTTAAATTTTGACGGTGATTAATGTAAAAACAAAATGTACAACTTTTCAACAAATGTTTTTGTAAATATTATATTTAATTAAATTAATATTAAAAGAAAAAAAAAATTGGTATTTTTTAACAAATTTATTTATTTACAAACAAAGTTTAAAAAATAGATAATTAAAATCTACATATTAACTAAAAGCATTTAAATACTCCTCGATTTGTAGATATAGTTAAGTATTTTTTTAATTTCTTAAACTTGGTAAGGGTAATTTCCTTTAATAAATCGAGGGAAAATCTTATTGCTTATTCCAGATACAAAGGACTTTTTTTAAAATTTAATGATTGTGCCTCTCCACTTTGAAACATTGATGTCATTGGCCATGAAAGAAAAATACAAACTTCAACTTCACAACAACTTAAAAAATCAAACACATTTTATTTAAACATTCTATAATTAAATGTATAACTTCATTACATAAGGATAAAACAAACTTTAAAACTGAAGATAAAGATAAATTAGAATTTAAAACTTACAAAATGTGATAAGCTATGGCACTAAAATTAAAATAACAATCAAATATTGTTATTCATTTTTAAACATTCAGTATAAAAAAATTTGTTGAATTAGAAACTTAAAAAAAAAAAAAACCTATATAAATAACAATATCATTTGCAGCCCATTGTTTTGGCTTAAGGTTTATTAATAGTAACGAGGCAATTGCTTGGGCTATTATATAGTGTACTGAGTACTGTCTATGCTTCGAGTAAAGTTCTTTAATAAATTTAAAAATGAACAGAGAACCAAAATCAATTAAACGCAAAAAACTATTGACATCACCTAGTTCTCTTAATCTATCATTCACTAACATTCATGGTCTTCAAAGTAACCTTTCTTCTGTTGAGTCTTATCTCTTTCAAAGTTCACCAGACCCACTTGCTCTTTGTGAAACTAATTTGAGTTCAGCTGTCTCACCTAATCTTAGTGAAGATGGTTTCTTCCTTTAATTCATAAAGGCTCCAATAGTCACATGCTTGGCCTGGGCATTTACATTTGTAAGAATTCACCCATTTGTCAGGAAATTAAGTTTGAATCCACAGACTATTCTTTCATGTGCTTTCGTTTATCACAACTTCACTCTATCGCCTTTTTCTTTGTTCTATATCGCTCTCCTTCATCTCAAGATTGCACTCTTTTTGATATTATTTCTGATTAATATGACCAAGCCCTCTCTCTTTATCCATCAGCCAATATTGTTGTTGTTGGTGACTTTAATGATCATGATACTGAATGGCTTGGCTCTAGTGTCACTGAATCTGTAAAAACCACAGCTTTTGCCTTTCTCAATCTCTAAGTCAAATATTCAACTTTCCAACTTGCTTTCCAGACAATCCGAATCATTTACCTTCTCTACTCGACTTATGACTTGTTTCTGATCCTAGTCAGTGCTCAGCTTCTCCACATTCATCCTAAGGTGCTTTTGATCACGATTTGATCTCTTTAAAACTATTATCTCATTCTTCTTCATCATCTGAATCCGCATATCATTGTACCTTTTACAACTACCTTAAAGCTGACTGGGACTCTTTCCGTGATTTTCTTTGTGATGGCCTTTGGGTAGAAATCTTTTGTCAGGATTCAGGCTGGCATGGAATCTTTATTCCCTTTTGACAATTCCAGGTCAAACCTCACAATTTCCACTCGAAATTTTTACTTCCGTATCTACCAGCAAGACAATTCTCCAGGAAACAGACACCTATTTATTACTGCTAGAAAAGTTTTGTCTAACACCAAAGCCTGCTATTTTCAGCTCATGAAATCTTGTATTTCATTACAAAAATTTGGCTCTCGTGACTTCTGTAAAATCTTTAACAATATCAATAATAAAGGCAAATCTGTTATTCCACTTCTCTTGTATGGTTCAGACTTTGTCACCTCACCTAAAGACAAAGCTGAATTGTTTGCTAAAAATTTTTTTTATCAATATCATCTCTTGATTTCACAAGTTGCATTTTACCTGATATAGCCATCAAGCAGGTTGATCTATTGCTTGACATTTGTATCACTCCAGCTTCTGTATCTAAAGTTATTTCCTGCTTAAACTCTTTTACAGCTTGTGGTCCAGACAACATATCTGTTATAGTCTTGCAGAAGTATTCTCTGGAGCTGTCATCTATACTTTCAAAACTATTTAAGAAGTGCTTATTAGAGTCTTGTTTTCCAACCTGCTGGAAAGTGACATCTGTTTTCCTTATTTTCTAAAAAATATTTTTTATATTTTCCAAATTTACCTACCCAGCAATCTGCAAAATTTTGATTCAAAAATTTCCTCGTTTTTAGGGTAGTCTGAGCAGGTGCTCCATCCTGCTGGAAATGTAAAGAAAGCAAAATGTGTTTTTCATTTAGAGCTGGCAAAAACTGTCTGCAAAAGCTGAATATAAGAATTAGCTGTTATGGAACCCTCCATGAAAAATGGCCCAATCAAGTACTTTGCAGACATTGCTGCCTATGCCATAACTGTTGTCGGACGCTGGGCAATTTGTTTATAAAAATGTGGGTTTGCCTTGCTCCACATGCAGATTTGTGACCCTTTACCTTCTGCATGAAAAGCACACTCATCACTGAAAAAAATATTTTCAAGACGTTTGGCATTATCATACTTATTCAATATTGCCTAACAAGAAGTTACTCGTGTTTCATAATTAGTTCACTTAAGAATTGCACTTTGACTGGCTTCCAACTTCTGTAGCCCAGATCTCTCAGTGTTCGCCATAAAGTTGTTTGGGACATGTCAAGATCCTCTGATCTTTGACTGGAATATAAAATAATGAAAGTAATGGTTTAATAAAGAATATTGTATTGATTTAATAAATAAAAGTAAAAGGAGACCTACCTTAATGATGCTTTAGGATTTTCTTGAACTGATTGCTACTCTGTGTGTGTCACTACGTTCATTTGGATGACCAGGATGATGTTTGTCAAGAATGGATCCAGTTTGGAATAATTTTTTCTAACCACAATTTAATATATTCTGCACAACGTGGTTCACAGTCAAACCATTCACGTAATTTGGCCTTCACTGCTCTTATGGCTGAAACAGACTTGTTGCTCTCATAATACCATACAGAGGCCAAAACACGATACTCAATTGTAAATTCGCTCTGGTAACAGCACTGGAGGTATTCTGATGAGATCATAGAACCAAATGATACCATAGCCCTCGCACCATCACCAGAAGTGCCAGCAATGTGTTTCTCTGGATCCAAGCCAAATTCCATCAATCTTGCTTCGAACTGTTAATAAAAAAATAAAAAATAAAATGCTTAGAAACATAAAAAAAGAAAAAGATTATAATATCAACTTACTAGTTTTTTGATGTTAAGAGCAATTGCATTTCCATAAATTGGAACCATGCCCAAATTGATTTCTTTATCAACACCATTTTCAAAATAATGAAGATTAATGTTCAAGAAATGTTGCCCTGCAGTAGAAGTCCATTCATCAAGGATTGTTGAAAAGAAATGTCCTTCAGGTAGATGAGTTTGAATCCACGATTTTATTTTAGCCTTGATGTCTTCATGAAAACCTCAAACAATCTTTGGAACACTAGATCCATTCTTTGGGAAGTTTTTTGTTGGAAACTTCTCTTTCACATGCTCTGCTATTATATCTGAGTTGACGATCTGTTTGAAGTTCAATCCATTTAAAGCAACTTCTTTAGAAATGGTTTCCTCAAATGATGCTCTAGTAAAATCTGTCATCAGCTTTTGCCTCTTTACTGGAGGATTGTCAGTGCTGTTTGCGCTTTGTTGAGCTTGGTTGCTAGTTGTCGGTCCAGATTTCAATGGATCAAGTACCTGATGAACATGCTTTAGTTGTTCTATCAAACCCTTCGTTGAACTTTCAGCACAATTTAGAACAGCACTACACTTTCGATTGCCCAAGTCTACGTCACAGCATGCTTTATCTTTGTTGCCCATTTCCCTTTTGAAGTGCCTCCACACAAAAGACATGCTATTTAAAATTAAAAGATAAGATATAAAGAAAAAAGAAAAGAAATAAAAAAAAAGAAAAAGATTTAGAAAACGAAATAACATAATATGTACTATATTTACCTTTGATAATTTGTCAAAAATGACTTTTTTACTTTCTTTTAAAAAAACTTGCACAATGCACTTTACACTTTAAAAAATATTGAATAACTAATTAATAATTAATTTTACGCGTTTTTATATTGCAATAATTGCACCGCTAACTACAAGTAGACTTTAGAGTAAAATTTATGAAGATTCATTTTGATACATAGAATTGCAGGTATATTTAAAGATCAAAAATTTTTTAACACCTGTAAAATTTTTTAATTATGTTTTTATTAAAAACATACTTTTTGAACCCCCTTACTGTTTTAAAAAAAGTTAAGGTCGAAGCATGGCAAGTTCAAACCATAACTTGCTTGTTTTTTAATTTTTGTTATTAAAAATGCAAAACAAAAAAACTTCATTGTTATATAGATTTTCATACTCTATATATATACATGTTGTATACTCATTTTCCTTGAGGAACTCAACTTTGTTGTAAAAAATTTTAAAATGAAAAACTAAAATAACATAAGTATGTTGAATATGTATATTTGACATAAGTATGTTGACTATGCAGCAAATTTTCCCCCATTTCTTGATGTTTTTAGAATTTTTAGCATTTTTGAAAATTTTATCGTTTGTTAAAGTGTATAGTATTGTTAAATATATTTGTTTATATTGTCTCAAAACCTCAAAAGTATTTTTTATTTTAAGTTTACTTAAGTTACTTTTACTTTTTTTTAGCTTATGTATGATATTTGTATATGCGTTCACATTTTCTTATAAAACAAAGTGCTCTTTCTTGCTATTACCTCAGTTGGTATGGCTGCCAAGAGTTTTGTATCAAACACGCACAAATGAGCATTAATACTACTACTAAGTTCAGCAATAATATATATATATATATATATATATATATATATATATATATATATATATATATATATATATATATATATATATATATATATATATATATATATTTTATATGAGTATGATTCATATATGAGTCTTGTATCAAACATGCACAAATGAGCATTAATATATAAATATATATATATATATATCTCAATAATATATAGTGATATATATATATATATATATATATATATATGTATATATATATATATGTATATATATATATATATGTATATATATATATATATATATATATATATATATATATATATATATATATATATATATATATATATATATATATATATATATATATATATATTATATATATAAATAAATAAATAAATAAATAAAAAAGTAAGATGAAAAAAAAACAACTTTTTTACGGTACTTAAAGTTTTATGCTGTTTGCGGCACTCATCAGCCATATATTTAAATCAAGAAAAACCGTTCAAAAATACAATTAAAAACCGTTACAAAATTAAAAAAAACAATGAAATGAGTTCTGACGTCAAATAATAATAATAGTAATAATAATGAAAAAACCTACATTAGGATAAGTGAAACTCCTTTTAAATTAAGATACGCTAATCACGTTAAATCATTTAACATCTCTAAATACAAAAATGATACTGAACTCTCAAAACATATATGGAAGTTAAAAGAAGCTAATTTAGTCCCTATAGTTAAGTGGAAAATTCTTAGGCAATGTAAAGCATATTATCCAACATCCAAATCTTGCAAATTATGTCTCACCAAAAAATATGAAATTCTATATTATAAAAATAGTAATTTATTGAATAAAAGAAGTGAGATTGTTTCTAAGTGTAGACATAGAAACAGATTCCTTCTTTCCCAATATAACACTGACGATTAAAAAAGATGTTTTTCCATATTATTATTATTATTATTATTATTGTTATTATTGTTATTATTATTATTGTCATTATTATTACTATTATTATTATTTGACATCAGAACTCATTTCATTGTTTTTTTTAATTTTATAACGGTTTTTTAATTGTATTTTTGAACGCTTTTTTCTTGATTTAAATATATGGCTGATGAGTGCCGCAAACGGCATGAAACTTTAAGTACCGTAAAAAAGTTGTTTTTTTCATCTTACTTTTTTATTTCTTTATTGATCTATTTTGTGATTATTTCACTTTATATTGATCACTCTCAAATCGAAAAAATTGATTATTATTACATAATCAATAAAATTGACATTAACACATCTTCCGATTGTTTTATCACTTTAAAAGACCACAAAGATAATTTTGAAAACAATCCGACTGTCCGTTTATTGAATCCTGCTAAAAACGAGGTTGGTAGAATTAGTAAAGATATTCTTTTTAAAATTAATACAGATCTAAGAAATATATTACAATTAAATCAATGGAAAAACACTCGAAATGTTATCGATTGGTTTAAGACCATAAAAGATAAACACCTTTATAAATTTTTAGTTTTTGATATTATCGATTTCTACCCTTCTATCAGTGAAACACTTCTTAAAAACTCTATCAATTTTGCGAAGCAACACCTAACATTAAATAAAGAAAACATATCACTAATTTTTCATGCAAGAAAGTCTTTGCTTTTTAATAATGATCAAGTTTGGATAAAGCAATCAAGTGGTTTATTTGATGTTTCCATGGGAGCGTTCGACGGTGCAGAGGTTTGTGAGCTGGTAGGAATATTTCTTCTTTTTCAAATTTCAAAATTTTATAACAAGCTTGAGGTTGGTTTATACCGTGACGATGGCTTGGCAGTTTTTAGTAAAAAAAGCGGCCCTCAAATGGAAAAAATAAAAAAGCATATTGTCGAAATATTTAAATGCAATGGCTTACGGATTTCTATACAATGCAACATGAAAATTGTTAACTACATTGACGTGACTCTAAATCTTAGTGACTGCACTTTTAAACCTTATTTCAAACCTGATAATACATTAAATTACATCCATGCTGATTCAAATCACCCGCCGAGTATATTAAAACAAATACCACGTTCGATTGAACTTAGGTTGTCTACAAATTCATCTAACAAAGAAATATTTCAAAATACTATTCCTCTATATAATGAAGCTTTATTAAAGTCTAGTTATTAATGTAGTCTAACATATAATCCTATAACAATATTAACTCCAAAACAGAACAGAGCCCGCAACATCATTTGGTTTAACCCTCCATTTAGTAAAAAGGTTAGCACCAACATGGGAAAATGTTTTTTGAAACTTATTGACAAACATTTTCCTAATAATAATAAACTGCATAAAATCTTTAACAGGAACACAGTCAAAGTTAGTTGCAGTTGTATGCCAAGTGTAAAATCTATTATAAATTCGCACAACAAATACATTTTATGCAACAATACAAACCTTAATCAACAGGAATGTAACTGCGATAACAAAAATCTCTGTCCGTTGTTTAATAAATGTTTAACAAGCAACATTGTATATCAAGCAACTGTTACAACAGATAATCTTGATTCATCTTCTAATGAAAAAACCTACATTGGGAAAATTCTTAGGCAATGTTAAGCATATAATCCAACATCCAAATCTTGCAAACTATGTCTCACCGAAAAATATGAAATTCTATATTATAAAAATAGTAATTTATTGAATAAAAGGAGTGAGATTGTTTCTAAGTGTAGACATAGAAACAGTTTCCTTTTTTCCCAATATACACAGGCGATTAAAAAAGTTGTTTTTCCATATTATTATTATTATTATTATTATTATTATTATTGTTATTATTGTTATTATTATTATTGTCATTATTATTAATATTATTATTATTTGACGTCAGAACTCATTCCATTGTTTTTTTTAATTTTGTAACGGTTTTTTAATTGTATTTTTGAACGGTTTTTTCTTGATTTAAATATATGGCTGATGAGTGCCGCAAACGGCATGAAACTTTAAGTACCGTAAAAAAGTTTTTTTTTTTATCTTTTTTATTTCTTTATTGATCTATTTTGTGATTATTTCACTTTATATTGATTACTCTCAAATCGAAAAAATTGATTATTATTACATAATCAAAACAACAATATGTATATATATATATATATATATATATATATATATATATATATATATATATATATATATATATATATATATATATATATATATATATATATATATATATATATAAAATCAACTATGTTCTTATTTTTAACAATTTTCTTGTTTAGTTTAATTTAATAAACCTCAATGGTATGCTATTAAAAAAAAATTCATATATGACCTAGTGAATTCATTTTTTTGTAAAAAACTGAATTCCGGATTTTCGGAATTACAGGAGATGAAATCCGGAATTCCGGTTTAATTCCGGAATTATTATAGAAGAATTTAAAAAATATAAAGAAAAGAAAGTACATTATTTTTTAACATAAATGTATTTAGTTCAAAACAATAAAATTAAAACAAATTACAAAATAAGGAAATATTTCATATTAAAATATTTTTGAACTACATAAATAAAATTGCAAAATGAAAGTTCAATTTTCATTTTGATTTTTGAAAAAGCTTCTTAAAAAGCACAAAGTATCCAATGTTTTGTCGTTGAGCCTTGATCGAATTTTTGTTGAAAATGCTCCTGCAGCGGAAAAAGCGCGCTCTGACTCCACACTAGTTGGTGGAATTGTTAATAAACTTTTGTAAAGATCTTCCAAAAGCATTCTGCGGGATCCCCCTTTATCCCAAAATTTCATTTCACTGCGAATTTCGGAATGAATCGATGATTTTTGTAGAACTTTTGACCGTGATTCCGAGAGTGATTCCTTTATCTTTTGCTGAAGGATTTCCTGCAAGGATAACTGAGTTTCCAATGATTTGATAGGTTTATCGTCATCCATTTTAGTAGACTCAGATACGGTCGGGTCTATTTCTAATGCTACTTCACCACTAAGTCTTTGGATTAGGGATATGATAATTTTGGTTATTTCAGTTTTCGAGCGACGCAAAATGTTCTTGTGAATTTTGGTTTTACCCCCATTATGCAAATATTGAAGAACATCGGATACCACAGTTCTTCTTCGATTAATTTGAACTTCAAACTCTTTTTTCATTTCACGGCCAATTTCTTCATTCTCATCAAAATTTTCTAACACAAACGTAAATGTTGCAGCCGCAGAAAGTAATTTTGCATCAGCACGGCATAACGCGTCTCCTGCTAATTTTATAGGCTTCAAATTTCTAGAAACTGTAGATATTATATTCCATTCTGAATCATTAAAAAATGTATCCGCTTTGATATCAATTATTGCCTTTTTTATTGAACTTTTCAAAAGATTAAAACGTTCTAACATGGACATCAGGCTACTCCATCTAGTCTTCGAATCAAGCAATAGCTGCAATTCCTTTCCATGATCTTCCTTCACATGTTTTTGCAACACTTCATTTTTTAAAGGGGAACGTCGAAACATTCGAACAATTACCTGAACTTTCATGATTACATTTTGCAATGTAAACTTTTCAGTAATTTCTACATCACATTCATTTCTCGTCCCCACTTGCATTCCTTCATCATCACTTAAATCTTCTTCATCAGAGTCCAGATCTAGGACACTCTCATAATCATCTTCATCTACCTCTTTCTCTGTTTGTTCACATTTACAATTTCAATCTGAATTGCATGAGCAAAACACAAAATTTGTTCACATGGTAATAATCTACCCACTTTTTGCATCATAGAAGCACCATCAGTTACAATACACGAAATATCGTTCCTTATATTTAACTAAAATGATTCTAACTTGTCCTCTAACAATTTTACACAATTTTCAGCCGCAAACCGACCATTAATTCGAGAAAGACCCAAATTCCAGATATTTTTTGACCCATGAACGTTAACATTCATATAACGTCTATTTCGAGAGGACGTCCACTTATCCAATGTTAGACTAAAGCATAAATTCTTTTTTAATTGATTAATTTCAGCAATTTGCAATTGTTTAATTTTTTTAGTATAATCCATCACGACTTTTTGTATGCTGGTGGGTGATTTTGGAATATCACCGAATCCACGCATTGTTAAACATTTTCTTAAATCGTTTGACGTACAAAAAACACGAAACGGTAAACCATCAGAAGCAATCATTCTAGCAACTATGGCAGGAAAAGTTTCATCTTTTTTTGACTTGAAAAAATCAATGATCGTGTTCGTTTTTCTGGTTGTGCTCACAACACTATCGTTACTGTCAGATGTAGAAGCTGTTGTATTTTCATCAAACTTTCGCTTGTTCAAAACTGTGTTGTGTTTAGAACGAAGATATGTGTGCATGGGAGTTGTACATCCACCCAATATCTTTAAAACTTGCTTGCATTGCATGCATTTCGCCACCTGATTTGTTTTTCCTTGTAGAAAATATTTCCACACTGAATTTGATGAGCTTTCTTTTGAAATGTCCATAAAAGTTTCTTCAGATTTATCTACCATACTTGGGTTGGGATTTAAAACAATAACAATGTAAGTCTACAAAATTTTTGAAACATAAAATTAATATAATGACTTACTTTGTCTGCTCTGCATACAATTTAATTTCTTAATGTTAATATTTCATTTAAAAAAAAAATTTAATACATTTGCAGTTGCCTAAGCCTACTAAAATTTAAATTTTTTGAATTTATAACAATGAAAGTACACAATGCTGCCATCAATAGTAAAAGTTCTTCTAAATTCGAAATTCTAAAAATTTCAAAAAAAAACTTTTGTTTTGTTTTTATATTATGTATTTATTCCGTTTTAAAAATTTTTATTACTAAAAACTGTTGTATTATACTACTGAGGATGACAACTTTGTTGTTGAAAAACGTTTTTAGTAATAAAAATTAAAATTTTTAGAACGGAAGAAATACATAATATAAAAACAAAACAAAAATTTTTTTGAAATTTTTATAAAAACAGTTCTAAATAACTTCAAAAATAAAATAAGAATTAAATAATCGAAATTCTAAATTCGAAAAATCCGGAAATTGCGTTTTTGAATTCCGGATTTTTAAAAATTCAAAATATGACGGAATTTCGGAATTCCGAAATTCCGAAATCCGGATTTGGATTCACTAATATGACCCCCTTACAACCCTTTTAAAATGTTTTCTTTAAAATAATCCCAAATAAACGTCTTACACATATCTATTAATATATTAAACTAAGTTCATATCGTAAAAAAGTTTTATATATAGTTGTTTATACTAAAACCAAATAAAAATTTATTCTAAAGAAATTCACCAACCAAGACACTGATCACCTCTCCATCCTCCCCTTTCCTGTTGATCCCCCTCCCCTAAATCCTTTAAATCCCCTCCCCCCTCCTCCCCTCCACTTTCCTGATCATGATATTTTTCTGCCTAACATAATGAATTTTTTGAACTATACTTTTTAATTATAACAAAAAAGCTTTATTAAAGTTTATTTTAATGACAAACAAACAAATAAATTGTTACAAATTGAAAATATTTATGCTAACTGGGACTAAACTGGGACTAAGTGCAAAGAAATTCAAAATTAAAGTCATTTGTTTAAAATTAAGACAACAAAAAAAAAATATATTTTTTAAAGGTATTAGTAATAGAAATTAAAGCATTGTTTAAATTTTTAAAAATTTAGGTTTTGAATTTCTTATTTATTTATCTGTGGAATCTGAAGAATTTTTCGGTGGTGTTCTACTGCATATAAAAGAAAATCTTTCTGCTCTTCATCTATAGTTATAGATTTTGCATAGTCTTGATTTAGTTTGACAGCTCATTCTGCTTTATCATTTAAAGATTTCAATGATTAAATATCCTCAAACGTATGTTGAAAATTTGTGTTAGCTTTCCAAAGCTTTGGGGATTGGGCTAACCAACCACCATCTTTGTTTGAATATCCAAATAAATTTATAATTTGGCTCTTGGTTTTGGTCCAACTGAATCAGTTAAACTAGTACTCGGTTTCAAAAGAGGAAATTGTGGAAGGCCTAAATCATGTTCCCAGTTTTCTTTTATATTTTTAAGAATTATTTTAGCAATTTTAGCTTTATCACAATTAACACTTTATCAAAAAATAGTGAGAAAGGAGATATTTCTTTGGTTAAATATCAAAGATGCCAATTAAATGTTTCAATGGCATCAACAGCAACATCATTATCAATTTTTTGAAAAATAAGAATTTCTTTGCAGAATTTTAAGTCATTAAATGATTCATCAATTATGTTTGTACATGTAAGCCACATTTTCACATAAAATAACATTGTAAAATTACAAAACTTTGATAATTTCTCTATATAACTTTCTTCATACACTGCCAATTCAGCAAAAGCAAACATTTTTGGTGTAACAAAATTGTACACATCCATCTAGCATGATGGAAAGCCCCAGGTTTGTGCCACGTACATTTATTTGTTTTGCATTCAGTAATTGCAAAGCAAGTTGGCAACATTCTTGATAATCATCTCTTAATATTTTTCAAGACTTCCAGTTAAGTAAACCAGACAAAAAAATTTTCACTTCTGCTTGTTTGATCTTTAATACTGGTTCCTGAAATTTAATTTTTCTAAAAATGGTATCTGAACTTAACGAAAATTTAGGCCATACATCATTTTTAAAGTATCTAAATGGCTCATAATTTTGAGATCGACAATCTCCAAAAGTTGTTAAATAAACAGATGACAAAACTCTTTCTAAGATACAGTGTCTGCATGCACACCAAAGTAACTTTTTATTGAAATGTTCTTTGATTAACTTTGCAGAACCATTTATCCATCCTGAAATTGATGGAGTTGTGTCAAAAATCATTGCTACAAGTGTTTTTTTTAGTTTCCAGGTCTTTACCGCATCTATGGTTGCTGTTGCCTGGCTCTTCCCAGTTGTATCTGGAATCCCGGACACACATAACAATTTTCATTCAGGTGCACTTGATTTTCCTGTTACTAGAATAACCAAGCATTGTATTTTACCATCTACCTCAGATACCGGCATTGAATCCCAGTGAATGGAAGAGTACGTGGGCGAAATGAACGTTTTTTTAATGTCATCAGAAACTTGCTGTCAAATTTTATTACTTGCAGTGCTTTTTGAGATGTTTCATCCAAATTGTGACTACAGCTAAAATGATCCCAGTTCATTCTCTATTGGATAGATTCAACCTATCAGCTATTAAAGAAACTTTAGGATCTTCTAATATACAATTTTTTTTTTCTGTTTAGTAATAGCATTTTCTTCTATTTTATTGGATTCTTCATTGTCAAATTATGGGAGTACATTGGATCTTTTTTTATATTTTCTTTTCTTGGTTTCCCTTTTTCAATAGTTTTTATTTTCTGTGATTCTTTTTGCTGCTTGTTTTACTTTCATAGTATAACTCTTATCTAATAAACCCAAAAATTGTTTATTTAATTCACACTGATCTGAGAGAAAATCTAAATCCGATAATTGACTATTGATGTCATGAGAGGTATCTTTTCCAATTAAATTTTCTGCATTTGATGCTGCGATGTCAAACAGAGATGCAACTTATTAGTAAAACTCAGAAGTTGAGACGTATAACTTTTTATTTTACATTTTTAATCAAGTTCTCTCTAAGATGTATCAGATGCAGTATCATTCTAAAGTTATTTTTTTAGTTTTGTTTTGTTTGCATTCTTGCCATTTTTCAAAATACATTCACTTTTTCGTAAACAACAGATGCAACTTCTTTCTTCCCAATTAGTTTCAAATCAAACCTTGTAAGATATAGATAATGGCATAAAACCTTTCCATTAGTTGGTAATTGACTATATATCTTTGCTTCAAGGGTAGGTAATAATTTCCTAACAAGTTTATCAAACATCTCATCATTTTTTCTCAATTTAATATTGCTCATATCAAATTGAATTTTATTTACATATGCTATTACACCTATGGATAGAAAGCAAATAATTTCAAATTATATAAATATAAAATTATTTATAAGAAAGCAACTTAATTTAATATTCCTGGATAACTGCATTCATAGTAAAAATTTTCCTTATTTTTAATTTTGTATATAATTTTTATAATTTAATAATTCTTGATAATAATGGAATAAAAAATCGATTCTTAAGTTAAATGTTTCACTTATATCATCAGTTAAATGTTTTACTAATATCATCTGATACAAAAATTGAATTATAATGGCATCAAAGTTGAATCACCACGTAAAATCATCAATCATCAGGTAAAAATACACTGTGTTTTTTTGTTTTAAAAAATATACTCTAATAATACTGGATCACAAATTGATAGCATACAAAAAAAAAAATTAGAGTGATAAAAATGATTGGTTTTAAAATAGAGATCCAAAAAGACCGGCAGTCAACTTCTTATATGTATCTTTTAACTTAGAAAAAAACTCGTACCAACCTTTCAAAAAACCAGATGAAAATCTATATTATATCCACACTGACTCCAACCATCCTCTGTACATAATAATGCAAATCCTTATCTCTATTAATGACAGATTATCAAAAAAATCCACAAATGAAATGGCTTCACTGGTTTTAATTTAAAGTATAACCCCCAAAAAAGAGAAAAAAAAAAAGAAAAAAAAAAAAAATATAGTTCAACTCCCCGTTTCTATCAATGCCGGACATATTTTCCAAAACTTAATCGACAAGCATTTTCCAACATCCCACCCCCTAAGTAAACTACTCAATTGAAATACCATCAAAGTTACAGCTGCACCAAAAATATCGAAAGAATAATAAAAAGCCACAACAAGAAAATTAGTTCAGAAACACCAAAAGAATACCCACTCTGCAGTTGCATAAATAAAGAAAACTGCCTTATAATAGGAAAATATAGAGCCTCAAATGTTATTTATAAATGTATAATATCCCCCCTAACGCTCTAGAAAAAGTATATATTGGCCTAGCAGATAGAGAATAGAAAAAAAGATGGGCTAACCATAAACACTCATTCACAAACAAAAAGCTGAAAAATTGAACTACCCTTTCAAGGTATATATATAGCAGACAAAAGAAAACTTAAAAATAACATCCAAATCATCAATTATTCAATAATTAAACAAGTCCCTGTCTACAGCAACGTAACAAAAAAAAACTTGCTTTGCTTTAATGAAAAACTTTGCATAATATCATACAAAGGTACACAAGAATTATTAAATAAAAAATAATATCTAAGTGCCATCACTAAAACAAGTTCTTGCTTGACAACCACAAGCCCAAAGATCAGTTATGAAAATTTAATGAAATTAGATTTGTAAAAATAATGTAGTGACTAATATTAAAACTAAAATATATAAAACAAATCTCATAATAGTCTAATTAATAATTAATTATAATTAATATATATAAATGTTTATTAAGAGTATATATTTTTTAACAAAAAAAAAAAAGTAAAAATATGTAAAAATGTATTTTTTACCTGATGATTGCAAAACGCACAAAACTTTTAGTAGTAAAAGTTATATATATATATATTTATATATATAATTAATATAATTATTATATATATATATATATATATATATGTAACTATTATATATATATATATATATATATATATATATATATATATATATATATATATATATATATATATATATATATATATATATATATGTACACATACATACATACATACATACCTTGTAAGCATTATTTAAAAAAAAAAAATAATGCTTACAGGGACAAAAGATTTACGGGTACACAAAAATGTCCCCGATAATGCCCCGTAAGTATTTGTAAGTTTCTAAAATCTGTCCCTGTAAACTATTTTTTGAAATTGTTAATTCGTATCAGGATGCATTAAAAAGTCTGGTTACAAATTCAAACTTAATACAAAAACTTATACAACCTCAATCAAAAAAGTGTAAGTGCAATATAATCTGCTTTAACCCCCATATAGTAAAAATTTTTGGATTTAATAGACAAACACTTCCCAGTCGGCCATAAATATCACAAGATTTTTAATAGAAATACTCTAAAGGTGAATTACAGCTGTATGCCAAACATCAAATCAATAGTGAACTCTCATAACCATCATATAATGAAAAACAACACCTCAGACTTAAAAATTTATGCAAATTATAGGTAGCTCAGCTTGTTAAGTTTTTTTAAGCTTTGTATCTTTAAAAAACCATTTTGAAAAATCGCACCACATGTTTCAAAATTTTTTTTTTTCTCAAAAGCTTTTCATAGCACTATATGTGCTAGTAAAATATTTACTTACAGTACTTACTTACAGTATTTTGTAGATTAAGATTGAAAAATTGAAAAGCTTTGATAAAATATGAGCAGACTCAGATACCAATAACAACACTCAGATACTATGAAAAGTTGTATTTTCTTCGTTTATAAATATATATATATATATATGTGTGTGTGTGTGTGTGTGTGTGTGTGTGTGTGTGTGTGTGTGTGTGTGTGTGTGTGTGTGTGTGTGTGTGTGTGTGTATATAAATATATATTTTATATATATATGTGTGTGTGTGTATATATATGTATATATATATATATATATATATATATATATATATATATATATATATATATATATATATATATATATATATATATATATATATATATATATATATATATATATTTATATATATACACACACACATATACTTCCATAAACAACTTTTGATGGAACTTTGAGTTTCATGCATTTTGACAATCATCAGCCATTGTGTATGATTTATAACATATAAACTATTTTAAAAATACAAATTAAAATTACGGTTGAATGAGTTCTGATGTTACAAAAACAAAACAAGAAAAAACAAAAAGATGTCGATGGTTTTAGTCTCCTGTGTCTAGTAAGGAAAGTAAAAATTTCTTTGAATGCTGGTACTTTGATATTATTTCATATATTTCATTAGGTAAATTTTCTCCTTTGTATGATAATATATGAAACTTTTTTAAAGATTACAAACTTTTGAAATGTAAATATGAAACTTCAAGACAAATATTACAAACTTTTGATGCTTTATTGTAGGGCTTACATCGTGCTATTACCTTCCATGAAGAACAATATAAGCCCTACAAGACTTAACATTAGGCATACTACTTATAGCTAACTTCAATATAGTTTCGATTAAAAACTTAATGAAGTCCTACTGGAAATGTCCTGAAGTCAATTAAAGCAAAAAAGGGTTTTAAAATTTTTATTTTAATATTGTTGCTAAATGGGGGGTTGTATCATATAATTTTACGTTCTCAATGATTTTTTTGATTTTTGCTTATTTTCAGTTGGTAGTTAAGTTTTATATATATTTATGTATATATATATATATATATATATATATATATATATATATATATATATATATATATATATATATATATATATATATATATATGTATATATATATATATATATATATATATCAACCCTCGGAATTAGGGTCGGCATTCGGCAATGCCGACCTAACTGCCGACCTGAAAGTGTTTGAGGTCGGCAAAAAGTTGCCGACCTCGTTTCTATGTTTTATGGTTAGACCTTTGTATCAAATAATCTTTGCCGACCTGATGCCGACCTCTAAAAGATTGAGGTCCGCAAATTATTGCCGACCTCAATTTTCCTAATTCCGAGGGTTAATATATATATATATATATATATATATATATATATATATATATATATATATATATATATATATATATATATATATATATATATATATATATATATATATATATATATTTATATATATATATATATATATATATATATATATATATATATATATTTATATATAAATATATATTTATATATATATATATATATATATATATATATATATATTATATATATATATATATATATATATATATATATATATATATATATATATATATATATATATATATATATATATATGCGTATATAAATATATATGCAGTAGTGGTGTAGTGTATATATATATATATATGCGTATATATATATGCGGTAGTGGTATACCGCATATATAAATAGTGGTATACCGCATATATATATATGCGGTAGTGACGTAGTATATATGTTTATGCGGTAGTGGTGTAGTGGTAAAGCGCTCGCTTTATAAGCGAGAGGTTCGGAGTTCGATCCCCACCATGTCCCTGGTAGTACCGCGCTCAACTTGTTTCTCCGCGCAGCGGCCTTGTTCGTCAAGGTTCGTGTTTCGGAATTTTAGAGTTGAGAGAGGGTTATAACCACTATTAATAGCCTCCTCATCTGTAGTGGTCTTCTTGGCCTCGGGGAGATGTTTAAAAAATTATCTATATATATATATATATATGTATATTATTATATATCTTTTTTAAACATCTTCCCTTCCAACAAGGCTGCAAGCAGCCACTAATTAAAGTTGGAAGTTACTGAAAGAGAAAAGATGAAGATTGTA